>NC_041396.2:299530680-299760680 GCF_900747795.2 Erpetoichthys calabaricus
AGATCCTCTTCCTTCATCCACCTGACCATCCCTTGCCGGGGCGTAAAATATGCCAAAGATTCTCAGCTTGAAAGAAGGCTCTAGGAGTCAAAGGATAGGCAAATGGAGTGTTGTGATGTGAAATTTTGCATACAAGTTGATAAATATTTTGTATGTCTTTATTTGTAATTTAGACAAAGCAATGTAATGTTAGTGTTACATTATTGATAATAACAGCAGTGGTTTGATGGTTTAACAACCGCTTCCCCCCTTTTAGGAATGAGTCTCTTTGTAATTTTACGACATGTCGGGGGGAGTGCCTCAAACAAGTATGACTAATATTTCTCTGCTGAAGTCTCTCAGTCAACTCCCTCAAGAAAGCCAGGCTGCCAAACTGCCAAGCTTTACCTTAAAGGATAGTTTTGGGGGTGGCAGGTGTGAAGGTATTCTGTGTCCCTCCATTGGTCTGAAGTATGGCTGTTTGGAATTGGCTTGTATCAGAAGCCTTTAAGTACCATGACGCCCTATTGGCTGTAGAGTTTGGAAAGAAAATCTACACATTTGCTTGCTTTTCCTCACTCTCTCTCTCTCTGACCAACTGATGAAAGACCATCTCACACACCATGAACTGAAAAGGGCAACACAATGAAGAGCACAGCTAGGCAGCCATACTGAGATGGGCGTGCGGCCTGTTCTGGAGAAAGCTGACCAACAATGAGGACTTAACTAGAGACATTTAAAGTAACTAACAAATCTGTGTGCTGCCGGAAACTACACATCAGTATTTATCAGGTTGTATGGTTGCCAAAATTCAAATGTACTTTGCTTATTATTATTATTTATGAATATTATCAATAATACATTGTTTAAATTGTAACTTGACTCCTGCTTGTCTTTTACTACACCTAATTACCTGAAGTTATAGATGTAGAAGGGAAGGTGGGGAGAAGTTATATGGGACGATACCTTACAAACAGTGGTAAGTCTGTGAGATTTAAAGCATTCTGACAAAGCCTAAATATTAATAATATAAAAGGTAAAGAAGAGTAATACTGTCATATGAAAAAGTATGGGAACCCCTCTCAGCCTGCATAATAATTGACTCTCCTTTCAACAAAAAAGATAACAGTGGTATATCTTTCATTTCCTAGGAGCGTCTGAGTAGTGGTGGGTTTTTAGTGATGCAGTATTTAGTTGTATGAAATTAAATCAAATGTGAAAAACTGGCTGTGCACAAATGTGGGTCCCCTTGTCGTTTTGCTGATTTGAATGCCTGTCACTGCTCAATGCTGATTACTGTCCACACCAAATTGGTTGATGAGCTCATTACGTCTTGAACTTCATAGACAGGTGTGTCCAATCATGAGATATAAAGGTATTTAAGATAGATAGATATGAAAGGCACTATATAATAGATAGATAGATAGATATGAAAGGCACTATATGATAGATAGATAGATAGATAGATAGATAGATAGATAGATAGATAGATAGATAGATAGATAGATAGATAGATAGATAGATAGATAGATAGATAGATAGATAGATAGATAGATAGATACTTTACTAATCCCAAGGCGAATTCACATACTCCAGCAGCAGCATACTGATAAAAACAATATTAAATTAAAGAGTGATAAAAATGCAGGTAAAATAGACAGACAATAACTTTGTATAATGTTAATGTTTACCGCCCCCCCCAGGTGGAATTGAAGAGTCGCATAGTGTGATGGAGGAACGATCTCCTCAGTCTGTCAGTGGAGCAGGACGGTGACAGCAGTCTGTCGCTGAAGCTGCTCCTCTGTCTGGAGATGATCCTGTTCAGTGGATGCAGTGGATTCTCTATGATTGACAGGAGCCTGCTCAGCGCCCATCGCTCTGCCACAGATGTCAAACTGTCCAGCTCTGTGCCTACAATAGAGCCTGCCTTCCTCAGCAGTTTATTAAGGCGTGAGGAGTCCCTCTTCTTTATGGTATTCTTTCTATTCTACAGCATGGGATCCTCAAAGCAACTCTCCAAAGATCTGAAAACAAAGATTGTTCAGTCTCCTGGTTCAGGTGAAGGCTACAAAAAGCTATCTCAGAGGTTTAAACTGTCAGTTTCAACTGTAAGGAATGGAATCAGGAAATGGAAGGCCACAGGTACAGTTGCTGTTAAACTCAGCAGGTCTGGCAGGCCAAGAAAAATACAGGAGCGGCATATGAACAGGATTGTGAGAATGGTGACAGACAACCCACAGATCACCTCCAAAGACCTGCAAGGACATCTTGCTGCAGATGGTGTATCTGCACATCGTTCTACAATTCAGCGCAATTTGCACAAAGAACATCTGTATGGCAGGGTGATGAGAAAGAAGCCCTTTCTGCACTCACACCACAAACAGAGTCGCTTGTTGTATGCCAATGCTCATTTAGACAAGCCTGATTCATTTTGGAACAAACTGCTTTGGACTGATGAGACAAAAATTGAGTTATTTGGTCAGAACAAAAAGCGCTTTGCATGGCGGAAGAACAACACCGCATTCCAAGAAAAACACCTGCTACCTACTGTCAAGTCTGGTGGAGGTTCCATCATGCTGTGGGGCTGTGTGGCTAGTTCAGGGACTGGGGTCCTTGTTAAAGTTGAGGGTCAGATGAATTCAACCCAATATCAACAAATTCTTCAGGGTAATGTTCAAGCATCAGTCACAAAGTTGAAGTTACGCAGGGGTTAGATATTCCAACAAGACAATGACCCAAAACACAGTTTGAAATCTATATAGGCATTCATGCAGAGGGAGAAGTACAATGTTCTGGAATGGCCGTCACAGTCCCCTGACTTGAATATCATCGAAAATCTATGAGATGATTTGAAGCAGGCTGTCCATCAAATTGAACTGAACTGGAGAGATTTTGTATGAAGAATGGTCAGAAATACCTCCATCCAGAATCCAGACACTCATCACAGGCTATAGGAGGACAGCGTCTAGAGGCTGTTAGATTAGCAAAAGGAGGCTCAGCTAAGTATTGATGTCATATCTCTGTCAGGGTGCCCACATTTATGTACCTGTCTAATTTTGTTATGATGCATATTGCCTATTTTCTGTTAATCCAATAAACTTAAAGTCACTGCTGAAATACTACTGTTACCATGAGGCATGTCAGATATTAAAAGGAAGTTCAGCCAATGAGAAACAGAAATCCAAAGAATTAAGAGGGGGTCCCAAACTTTTTCATATGACTGTATATTACTCTACCAAGACAAAACACAGAGTAATTAATTTTATTGCAATAAAAAATCACACAGACTCAACCCAAGTAGACCAAACTGATTTGAGCCCGGAACAAGCCAACAATCACAGTTTATTTAATCATTTCTTTATCATGTTGACGTCACTCGTAACAATGCCTTCACTGTCTATTCTGACTCCTTACTCCAGCTGGCCTTTTCTTGGCCACCAATATTGTTCTCAGCTTATCACTTGTCTTCATTCTTAAGCTTCCCTTATTTCCTAACTGGCCTTCAAACAGCAGGTGTTCCCCCTTCTCTCACCTCGGGCAGTTTCTGTTCGTCATTCTTCCTTTTCTCTGTCTTTCTGAATTACTAAATATTGGTGGTTTCTCTCTGAGCTTAACTAAAAAGAAATATGGTGTAATAAGTAGACAGACTACTTGAGAAGGTTTGGGGTGGTAGCCCCATATAAAGATAGATAGATAGATAGATAGATAGATAGATAGATAGATAGATAGATAGATAGATAGATAGATAGATAGATAGATAGATAGATAGATAGATAGATAGATAGATAGATAGATAGATAGATAGATAGATAGATAGATAGATAGATAGATAGATAGATAGATACTTTATTAATCCCAATGGGAAATTCACATTCTTCAGCAGCAGCATACTGATACAATAAATAATATTAAATTAAAGAATGATAATAATGCAGGTGAAAAACAGACAATAACTATGTATAATGTTAAATGTTAACGTTTACCCCCCCGGATGGAATTAAAGAGTCGCATAGTTTGGGGGAGGAACGATCTCCTCAATCTGTCAGTGGAGCAGGACGGTGACAGCAGTCTGTCACTAATAATAATAATAATGTCGCACAGACAAAACAAAATAATGTTAGACGTTCGTCTAAATTGATCAAAACGTTTGACAACTCAAAGAGGGAACATTGCAGGTTTTTATAGGGAAACTTAAAGATGGCACTGTTGATTGAAGGCGAAATGGCGTCACCAACGGGGGACGGAAATGAAGCCAAAAGGTGGAAGCCAGAAGTGAAGTTTTCGGCGGGGAGTGTAGACTGATGTCCTCGCTGTGGACCTGGAAGTGGAACAGCAAATTTGGGAGCCTGGATATGGAGAAGGTAAGCGACCTGATTTATTATTTGTCTTCCTTGGATGTGGAGATAGAGAGAGACAGACGTTAGAAGCCCCTACAAACCCTTTGACTCGTGGGATTTCACTCAACGCTGGGCTTGTTGACTGTCTCCTAAACACGCGTGCATGACAATGGCAAATGCCTTTTTTAACTATTTACTTGACATGCCTAATTCACACTAAGTTGAAGGCTTATAGACATTCTTACTAAGTTTACATTTATCCATGCCATCCATCCATCCATCCATCCATCCATCCATCCATCCATCCATTCTCTTCCGCTTTTCCGAGGTCGGGTTGCGGGGGCAGCAGCTTGAGCAGAGATGCCCAGACTTCCCTCTCCCCGGCCACTTCTTCTAGCTCTTCCGGGAGAATCCCAAGGCGTTCCCAGGCCAGCCGGGAGACATAGTCCCTCCAGCGTGTCCTGGGTCATTCCCCGGGGCCTCCTCCTGGTTGGATATGCCCGGAACACCTCACCAGGGAGGCGTCCAGGAGGCATCCTGATCAGATGCCTGAGCCACCTCATCTGACTCCTCTCGATGCGGAGGAGCAGCGGCTCTACTCTGAGCCCCTCCTGGATGACTGAGCTTCTCACCCTATCTTTAAGGGAGAGCCCAGACACCCTGCGGAGGAAACTCATTTCAGCCGGCTGTATTCGCGATCTCGTTCTTTCGGTCACTACCCATAGCTCATGACCATATATGATCATTTATCCATGCCAATACATGAATTTTAATATTCTATACCCTCTCGCCCTTCTAACCACCACTGGGAGCAGAGCATTCAGCCATTCTGTTCCCAAACTCTGGAACTCATTACCTACTGAGCTCAGAAATACTGAATCATTCTCAACTTTCAATTGTAAACTTAAAACCCATCTGTTCAAAATGGCTTGTTCTGTATGATTACAATGGTTTTGTTTTGGTTTGTGATGGATGGCCGGTGAGAGTTTCCGGCCCTCAACCCCAGGCCGCCAGGAGGAGCTCTCCCGACAGCATGGATGTGCCCCAAAGTCCAGCAGGGCCTCATGGGCTTTGTAGTTTTTATACACAGCCCTGCTGGATACCTTGGGGACCACCGGGAGTCGCTGTAGGGAGGCTCGTGGACTTGTATGTGCCCTATAACCTGGAAGTACATCCTGGTCACGTGAACAGGAGAAATGACGTACTTCCAGGTTGAAGAAAAGGACTCTGGGAAAGCCCAGACACTGAGCTGAGCTGGGAGGTAGGGTGGCGAAGTGTCTGGGAGAGGAGGATTGGTATTTGTGATTGGTTTATTGATTATATGAGTAGTGTGGAGTGGAGGGTGCTTTGTGCACATTATTATTATTTAATAAACAATAATTGTACTTTTACCTGGTGTTTGGAGTGGTACCTGAGGGTTCAAGAGGTTGATAAGAGCTTCTACTGCGACAGGTTTTAACTTCTTATATTTTCTGTATTTTCTGGTGTTTTTAGTTCTGTTTATAATGTGCTGTTTATTTATTGTTTGTTTGGTGTCATTGAGTGCTTAGAAAGGCGCCTTTGTATAAATTAAATGTATTATTATTATTATTGGGTGGCACAGTGGGTAGTGTTGCTGCCTTGCAGTTAGGAGACCTGGGTTCACTTCCCGGGTCCTCCCTGCATGGAGTTTGCATGTTCTCCCCGTGTCTGCGTGGGTTTCCTCCGGGTGCTCCGGTTTACTCCCACAGTCCAAAGACATGCAGGTTAGGTGCATTGGCGGTCCTAAATTGTCCCTAGTGTGTGTGTTGGTGTGTGTACCCTGCAGTGTGCTGGCGCCCTGCCCGGGGTTTGTTTCCTGCTTGTGTTGGCTGGGATTGGCTCCAGCAGACCACCGTGACCCTGTAATTAGGATATAACGGGTTGGATAATGGATGGATGGATGGATTATTATTATTAGCACTGCTACCTCTTCGGTCCTGTTTCTAGGGTTCCAATTCAAATTGTTGTTGTCTGTGCAGAAGCTGAACATTCTCCCCATTTACGTTGAGTTTTTTCAAGTTTTCCCCCAACATTCTAAATATGTTTGGATAATCTGCAATGCTTAATTGGCACAGTGTGGGTATACATGTGGGTGGGCACTACAATGGACTGGCACCACTTCTTAGTTACTTCCCAGTGTTGTTTGAATAGGAAAAAGCTTCCAATGGTCAAATACTAGGAAGAAACATATCAAAGATGGAGGCACCGATAGATGGTGGATCTGATATTAGATTATTCATGGGTAGGAAATGACTTGTTCCTACTGACATTAAGGCTTGGCCTACAAGCTTAGCCACTAGGGGGCTACATCTCCATTGGGTAGCGGCCAGGGTCTGTCTTCTCCTTCCCTGTGTGCTTTTCTTTTATCATAAATACAGTAGTTATTTATTTTTTAATTTTATTATTGCTAATATGTAGATAGTCAGTCAGTCAGTGTCAAACCTGCTATATCCTAACTACAGGGTCATGGAGGTATGCTAGAGTCAATCCCAGCCAGCACAGGGTGCAAGGCAGGAACAAATCCCCGGGCATGGCATCAGCCCACCGCAGGGCACGCACACACACACACACACACACACACACCAAGGACAATGTAGGACCGCCAATGCATCTAACCTGCATGTCTTTGGACTGTGGGAGGAAACCCACACGGGGAGAACATGCAAACTCCACGGAGGGAGGACCCAGGAAGCGAACCACAGGTCTCCTAACTGCGAGGCAGCAGCTCTACCCACTGCGCCACCATGCCGCCCTATGCAGATAGTACACATTGTAAAATATGCTATATGGTAGTCTTTCACAACCTTCTTGTCTATGTTTTCACATGTAAGTGTCTTTGAGAGTCACTGGGGGTATCCCTTGTGATTGTTGGTGTTTCCCCCTAATTGATTTGAGGCTGAATCAAGCGCTATTGTCAGAGCCGGGATCGAGTGGGTGACATTTGCCAACTCACTGCATGACCAACATAAGCAACCCACATTATAAACATTATAGCGACTCGCAGCCCACATGGTGGATGAGAAACACTACTATATGGCATGAAGGTCCGATTGACGAGGAAGAGAAACTAACAAGAAGGGCCTTAACAACACAATGAACAGATCTCAAAATAATGAAAAAGGTCTGTGACACTAGAGATGATATAAATGAGACTCACATGTGTGACACGGGATTGGTGTGTTAAGAGATATGGGGAAGGATATCAGTATGACACCACCAGTAACACATTTCCATTTGCTTTAGAGAAAAGGAAAACTATCCTGCCGACTACGCCACTGTGAAAACAAGAAGCAAAACAATTAAAAAGGTTAGAGGCCTGCTGGGGTGACCCCATTTAATGTCTAGGTTAAAAAAATAATAATGAAACAAGGAATATTGAGTAAAAAATACATAATTGATGACTTCTTCAGGCTTTCATGTAGCCAGTAACACTCCAATTGACCTCCGTCTGGTTCAGGAGCTGGGTCATAAATTAAAATGAAGTAAGGTTTTCTGAAGCCTTAAAGTAGTGGAGGAAGTGGAAGGGATGGGCTTTCAGTCAGACTCGTAGGAAGTGACATCAGAAGTCGCATCGGGCTTCTGGTGGTGTCACATTGAAATCCTTCCCTGTATTTCCCAACATAGCCAAGCTGCCTGGGACTTGCGTTTGTGACAACAGATTTATTAGTTGATAGCACTAGATGACCCTGAGTGTCCTGACTCGGCAGGAAAACAGATAACTCTTGACTTGAATTAAACAGGGAGAAGTGTGCAAAAGGCAAAACAAATGAAAACAAAATATAACAAAGCGATTGAATCATAGATATGAGGCAAAAATCAAAGGTAAAATATTCAGGCAAAATAATTATTTTTGTCACAAAAAAAAATCACAAAGAAAATTCGACAAAGGTTTAGAAGGTTTAATCCGCGATAAGGCTCAGTCCTTGTCCCGTCTGCTGATTAATTTGAGGTCATGACTCCGGAGGCCACGCCCCTGGAAACGCAGGATGCCTCCTTCTTCATGGCTACCTCCCTGGTGTGTGCCGCACCAGCCACCTCACTGGAGTAATAAGTTCCCGTGAAGTTGCAATTACTTCAAAGTAATAAGGGGCAGGGGGTTCCCCAGTAAGATGATGGAGGGTGTGGTCCCAAAAACTCCTGATCACGGCGCATTTTTGCACTCCACAGTAACATCAGAGCAACAGGGGATGTGAAGTCCCGTGCTCATCAAAACAATAAGGGGAGCGTGTCATCAAGTGGGAGGGGCGGGGATTGAGATTGTGCCTGACATTTACTTTCCATGTCAAAAATACTAAAGAAGGTGAGAGGAGTTGAAGAACTGTGCATGGGCCAGATGGTAGGAATACAGCAGTAAGGTGCATGGATGAGATGGTAACAGACAATAGACCATAGGATCTCCTTGTCCGAGTTGTAGCAAGCTGGATCTTACAACGTTAAGTTCCTCATCCAGTCCTTTTATGACTTTCTACCTAGCTCATCCAGCATCTTCTGTTGGTGCAAGGTTGACTCACCAGCATATCCTTTGTGCCACAGGAGATGTACACTCAAGCATATCCTCAGATGTTTACCTAAAGCACTAGGTGATGGATACTATCACTGGTACCACGTGGTGCTGAAAGTGATTGCTGAGGCCATCTGTAGTGCTAAAGTCCAGACTAAGTGGCAAGGAACCAACAAGGTAAGGCATAACCTTCATCACAGTAGGAGGGAAGTCAAAGTCTCAATCATAAGCAGCAGCAGGGCTTCCTATCATCATCAAGTGACTGGCAGGCGAAGGTGAACCTGAGAAAACAGCTCCAGTCCCAGGAAAACATTGTCAAGGCCACCCTAAAACCAGATTTTTTGCAGTTCCTGGGTGGTCATGTTGGAGCTCATGGTTCAGATGGAGGAAATCAGTGAGAGGAAGAAAGGAAAATATAAAGACTTGGTGGAGAAGTGTCCATGATGGGGACAGCATGCTCAGTGTGTGCCCATAGAAGTGGGTCTCAGAGGCTTTGCAGGTTGGTCTCTGTGCAAGACCTTCAGCCTCCTAGGCATTTTTGTTGCACACAGAAGAACACAACAGAGGAAGCAGGGAAAGCCTTGTGATGGTGATTTGTGATCACATGCTATTTGGACACAGGCTGGGAAATGAGCGAAGGTACCTGATGTTGAAAGACCCCAAAAAATTGATGACCCCAGGTACTATCAACTGATGATGTGTTCAAGTGTATCACTTTACAGTGCATCCGGAAAGTATTCCAAGCGCATCACTTTTTCCACATTTTGTTATGTCACAGCCTTATTCCAAATTGGATTAAATTAATTTTTTTCCTCAGAATTCTACACACAACACCCCATAATGACAACGTGAAAAAAGTTTACTTGAGGTTTTTGCAAATTTATTACAAATAAAAAAATTGAGAAATCCCATGTACATAAGTATTCACAGCCTTTGCCATGAAGCTCCAAACTGAGCTCAGGTGCATCCTGTTTCCCCTGATCATCCTTGAGATGTTTCTGCAGCTTCATTGGAGTCCACCTGTGGTAAATTCAGTTGACTGGACCTGATTTGGAAAGTCACACACCTGTCTATAGAAGGTCCCACAGTTAACAGTTCATGTCAGAGCACAAATCAAGCATGAAGTCAAAGGATTTGTCTGTAGACCTCCAAGACAGGATTGTCTCGAGGCACAAATCTGGGGAAGGTTACAGAAACATTTTTGCTGCTTTGAAGTTCCCAATGAGCACAGTGGCCTCCATCATCCGTAAGTGGAAGAAGTTCGAAACCATCAGGACACTTCCTAGAGCTGGCCGGCCATCTAAACTTAGTGATCGGGGGAGAAGGGCCTTAATCAGGGAGGTGACCAAGAACCTGATGGTCACTCTGTCAGAGCTCCAGAGGTCCTCTGTAGAGAGAGGAGAACTTTCCAGAAGGACAACCATCTCTGCAGCAATCCACCAATCAGACCTGTATGGTAGAGTTGCCAGACGGAAGTCACTCCTTAGTAAAAGGCACATGGCAGCCCGCCTGGAGTTTGCCAAAAGGCACCTGAAGGACTCTCAGACCATGAGAAAGAAAATTCTCTGGTGTGATGAGACAAAGATTGAACTCTTTGGTGTGAATGCCAGGCGTCAAGTTTGGAGGAAACCTGGCACCATCCCTACAGTGAAGCATGGTGGTGGCAGCATCATGCTGTGGAGATGTTTTTCAGTGGCAGGGACTGGGAGACTAGTCAGGATAAAGGGAAAGATGACTGCAGCAATGTACAGAGACATCCTGGATGAAAACCTGCTCCAGAGCGCTCTTGACCTCGGACTGGGGCGACGGCTCATCTTTCAGCAGGACAACGACCCTAAGCACACAGCCAAGATATCAAAGGAGTGGCTTCAGGACAACTCTGTGAATGTCCTTGAGTGGCCCAGCCAGAGCCCAGACTTAAATCCGATTGAACATCTCTGGAGAGATCTTAAAATGGCTGTGCACCGACGCTTCCCATCCAACCTGATGGAGCTTGAGAGGTGCTGCAAAGAGGAATGGGCCAAACTGGCCAAGGATAGGTGTGCCAAGCTTGTGGCATCATATTCAACAAGACTTGAGGTTGGAATTGCTGCCAAAGGTGCATCGACAAAGTATTGAGCAAAGGCTGTGAATACTTATGGACATGGGATTTCTCAGTTTTTTTATTTTTAATAAATTTGCAAAATTCTCAAGTAAACTTTTTTCACGTTGTCATTATGGGGTGTTGTGTGTAGAATTCTGAGGAAAAAAATGAATTTAATCCATTTTGGAATAAGGCTGTAACACAACAAAATGTGGAAAAAGTGATGCGCTGTGAATACTTTCCGGATGCACTGTATGTTGGTTCTAAATGTTAATTATCGTGTATCTTCAATATGGTCTCAACTACAGTTGGATAAAACTGATGGGCCACAGCATGAAGTTATGGGAAAGAGTAGTGGAAGCTCGGTTAAGAAGTGAGGTGATGATTAGTGAGCAGCAGGATGGTTTCATGCTAAGAAAGAGCACCACAGGTGTGATGTTTGCTCTGAGGATGTTGATTGAGAAGTACAGAGAAGGCCAGAGGGAGCTGCATTGTGTCTTTGTGGACCTGGAGAAAGCATATGACAGGGTGAGGACAGAGGAGCTGTGGTATTGTATGAGGAAGTCAGGAAAGGGAGAGAAGTACATAAGAGTTGTACAGGATATGAAGTGTGACCGTGGTGAGGTCTGCGGTAGGAGTGACTGAGGTGGGATTACATCAGGGATCGGCTCTGAGCCCTTTCTTATTTGCAATGGTGATGGACAGGTTGACAGACGAGATTAGACAGGAGTCCCCATGGACTGTGATGTTAGCTGATGACATTGTGATCTGTAAAGAGAGTAGGGAGCAGGTTGACGAGACCCTGGAGAGGTGGAGATATGAGGGGAGAGGAATGAAGGTCAGTAGGAACAAGACAGAACACATGTGTGTGATTGAGAAGGAGGTCAGTGGAATGGTGAGGATGAGGGGAGTACAGTTGGCGAAGGTGGTTTAAGGAGTTTAAATACTTGGGATCAACAGTACAGATATTATTAATAATATTTTTTTGGGTTTTTTTTACTTTCTTTTTGTAATTCTTTTAGCTATGATTACCATAAAGCACTCCAAGCTACTTTCATAAATGAAAATCTGCTTTATAAATAATTGTTGCTGCTGTTGCAGATATAAGAGAAAGTGCCCCAAACTATCGAAAGGATTAATAATTAATTTCCCCTTGGGACTAATAAAATGTATCTACTCTAATTTAATTTAATCTAAATACAAAAAGAAAAATCAAATATTTAGATGCACTACAAAATTCCCCTCCCAGGTGCCCTTAGCCAAAAAATACTAAATAATACTGTGCCCTCCATTATGTTTGAGACAAAGATATAATTTTCCTTGTTAGTTTTTCATTTATTTATTTCCGTAACTCCTGACACAACATGGAACTAACCCTGGAATGAAAGCTGTTTCTTCCACATGTTCTCATGATGGTGTGCTTTAGCGACCTCCATTTTTTCAGTAGTGACTCATTCATATATATATATTTTGTTTTGCCCACTATATGGGTGTGGCTGTCTTAACCTCATATCAGATTACATGACTTCTCCATGGATTTTCAGCCAAAAACTTGGCTAGTAAGTCGGGGGGTAGTCATGGCGTGGCACACTCCCATGAATGTTAGTCATAGAGAGTGACATACCCAGCGAATCAGTCCAATTAGTCTGCGACTCCTCCTGACAAAATTAAACAGGTTTAAACTTATCTTAAATTACTAGAGGCTGCTCTGTGCCTATGTGACAGCTGACAACCTATGAGGTATATAGTAGAGACATAGAAACCAGATGGACACACAGATACACAGACAAACACACAAAAGAAGATGCATCACAAACATTAGCAGTTTTTTTTATGAATCCCATACCAAATGGTGTATAACAGAGACATAGCTAGCTACCCTGTGGTGGGCTGGCGCCCTGCCCGGGGTTTGTTTCCTGCCTTGTGCCCTGTGTTGGCTGGGATTGGCTCCAGCAGACCCCCGTGACACTGTCGTTAGGATATAGCGGGTTGAATAATGGATGGATGGATGGATAGCTAGCTACCAGATGGATACACAGATGCATAAACATACATACATGAACACTTGCCCTTTAATTAAGGTAGATTTTTCATTCCAACAGGTAGTGCATCACAAATATTACAACTGCTTTTGCGAATCCCATATCAAATAGCATATAGCAGAGACATAGCAAATGGCATGTAGCAGAGACATATGAGCTAGATGGGCACACAAATACACACACACACAGAGTCACACATAGACACTTGTCCTTTTATTAAGGTGAGTTTTCATTCCAACAGATGGTGCATCACAAACATTCGTTCTGTTTATGTGACTCTCATACCAAATGACAAATAACAGAAACATTGAAACTGGATGGACATACAAATACACAGACAAACACACAGAGACACTTGTACTTTTATTAAGGTGGATTTTTCATTCCAACAGATGGTGCATCACAAACATTAGCACTGCTTTTATGAATTCCATATGAAATTGCATATAACAGATAGATAGCAACTGGATGGACACTCAGATACACACAGACACACTTGTCCTTTTATTAAGGTGGAAATTCCATTCCAACAGATGGTGCATCACAAACATTAACACTGCTTTTTTGAATCCCATATGAAATAGAAAATGGTAGAAACATAGCAATTGACATAGAGCAGAAATATATGAACCAGACTGACACACACACAGACATTTGACCTTTTATTAAGGGGCATTTTTAATTTCAGAAGATGGTGCATCACAAACATTTGCACTGCTTTTATGAACCCCATACCAAATGGCATTTAACAGAGATTGAGCAACCAGACACACACACAGATACACAAACACACACACAAACACTTGTCCTTTTATTGAGATGGATTTTTCACAGCAACAGATGGTGCATCACAAATATTAGCTCTGCTTTTGCGAATCCCGTATCAAATAACATACAGTATAGCAGAGACATAGAAAATGGCATATAGCAGGACATATGAACCTGATGGACACACAGATACACACACACAATCATATACAGACACTTGTTCTTTCAATAAGATGGATTTTTCATTCCAACAGATGGCACATCACAAACATTAGCACTGCTTTTATGAATCCCATACCAAATGAGATATAACAGAAACATAGCAACCAGATGGACACACGGATACACAAACTCCTGCTCTTTTATTAAGGTGCCTTTTTCATTCCAACAGATGGCATATCACAAACATTAGCACTGCTTTTATGAATCCCATACCAAATGAGATATAACAGAAACATAGCAACCAGATGGACACACGGATACACAAACTCCTGCTCTTTTGTTAAGGTGCCTTTTTCATTCCAACAGATGGCACATCACAAACATTAGCACTGCTTTTATGAATCCCATACCAAATGAGATATAACAGAAACATAGCAACCAGATGGACACACGGATACACAAACTCCTGCTCTTTTGTTAAGGTGCCTTTTTCATTCCAACAGATGGCACATCACAAACATTAGCACTGCTTTTATGAATCCCATACCAAATGAGATATAACAGAAACATAGCAACCAGATGGACACACGGATACACAAACTCCTGCTCTTTTATTAAGGTGCCTTTTTCATTCCAACAAATGGTACATCACAAACATTAGCACTGCTTTTATGAATCCCATACTAAATGACATATAACAGAAACACAGCAACCAGATGGACACATGGATACACAGACAGACTCCTGCTCTTTTATTAAGGTGCATTTTTCATTCCAACAAATGGTACATCACAAACATTAGCACTGCTTTTATGAATCCCATACCAAATGACATATAACGGAGACATAGCAAGCAGATGGACACACATACACAGACAGACACCTGCTCTTTAATTAAGGTGCATTTTTCATCCCAACAGGTGGTACATCACACTATTAGGACCGAATCAAATGTCATATGAGCAGGATGGACAAACAGACACTTGTTCTTTTATTCAGGTGGATTAATTTTGTCTAACTATCCTTCACTAGTAGCAACTGAAACCACATTAATCTCTTTTTCTTCTTTGTATTCTACTTTGTATTCTCCTTAGTTTGTGAAGTGAACAAGACTTTATTTTCACTTGCAGTTGCTCATCTACCAAATGTTGGAAGCCAAGAGTGATGAGAATGTGACACTAAACTGTAATTACTTTAAGACCCAGAAAATACAATCACCTCCCCTTTTTTAATGTTTTATTGTTACAGAAAAAAATGCAATAATGGCATTGTTTTAGCATGTTGAGAAATAAATATGACACTAAATCTGCCGCAGAATGCATTATTGCTGAAGCCAAGAGACACAAACAATGACAAACGTTCCCTGGCTCTCTAATTAGGCAGCCTAATGACTTCCATGCTTCCCAGCAGTTCGGCGAGTGACATCAGCGGCTGTAATTGCAAACAGATGAAGGGTAATTAACACAAGCTATGGCGTAATGGAAATGGCGAGGCGACTCAGCCTAAGTGTTAATGAAGATACAATCAACAATACAAAATAATTAATGTGGACCAAATTGAGTTTGTAGTGCACTTCATTAAATTGGAAAACAGAGGAGTTTACATGAGTAATGGTCGAATTAGTTGGCCAAGAGCCACGTCGGGACAGAACGAGACCTGTTCCCCTGCAGCATATTAACAAGGATTTTCTGACACGGATTGCGTGAGGGTTTCCTGCGATAAATCTTACAATTTACGGCCATTCGGAATTGATCATTTGATATGCGGGCGAAATGAAATCACTTTTGACAATTTCTGCTTCTGAGCCTCTCGCAGTGTATACAGAGAAAAAAAATGTCCTCATTAGCAGGAGGCGGCTGGGGGAACGGAAAAAAAAATCATGTTTCATAGAGAAAAAAAGATCTCACAGAAAGGATGACGGGGAAGACTGAGTTTTATAAGGTGATGGCTCCATATTTCTCTGAGCCTTTAAACGAAAGCACAATCGGTCTTCTGTCTCACACGCTCTAAATAGCCGAGTCGGCGTGCCATATGAGCGGCTCACCTTAAACTACGAAAAGCGCTCCATCCTCGCCGGGGCTGCTTTAGTACCAGATGCCGCCGGGATGGCCTCCGACTACTGATGATCTAATTTTGGAAAATGTTGTTTAGCAAAGAGTATAATCATTTACATAAATATACAAGAAACAATTTACACTTTGTGACTCTGGATATCCATCCATTTTCCAACCCGCTGAATCCGAACACAGGGTCACGGGGGTCTGCTGGAGCCAATCCCAGCCAACACAGGGCACAAGGCAGGAACCAATCCCGGGCAGGGTGCCAACCCACCGCAGGACACACACAAACACACCAAGCACACACCAGGGCCAATTTAGAATCGCCAATGCACCTAACCTGCATGTCTTTGTACTGTGGGAGGAAACCGGGGAGGACACGGGGAGAACATGCAAACTCCACGGAGGGAGGACCCGGGAAGCGAACCCAGGTCCCCAGGTCTCCCAACTGCGAGACAGCAGCGCTACCCACTGCGCCACCGTGCCGCCCCACAATTATCATCTTTAATAAAATCCCTGTGTGCGTTCAGGTGTCCGTGTATGTGTGTGTGCTGGTGAAGTGCGCATGCGCAGGGCGCGATGCGATGCGCGATATTACTGTCAGAGAAAGTTAGAGGCGTTTTACGGAAATACAAACCAGTATTACTGCGAGAGGAAATTAAAGGTACACAATACAGTGACGCATATTACAGCCACATACAAGCCAGTATTACTGTCAGAGAAAATTAAAGGGATATTACCGACGCGCACGCCTGTATTACCGCCAGAGAAAATTAAAGGTATATTACAGACGTACAAGACAGTATTACTGTCACAGAAAATTAAAGACACATAATACACGGCGGCATCCCATGAAGAACGGTCAGCTCAGCAACTAAACATCAACAAAAGAAAGACAAAGAAAAATGCGACCAACAAACAGAATGAGGTCAAGGTCCCTTGCCATTTAATATAGACTGTTCCTACTAATGTTTTTTGCACTATAGCGCCCGTTATTGTAACGGGCTTAATGACTAGTCATTAATATAAAACTGAAGTCAAACTATCTCAAGCTAAGCAATTGATGTAACTTTTAACTTACTTGCATAGCATAATTCATTTACCTGAGAGAGATTAACAATGTCACTTATGTAAAAGTTGTCAACAGACCATTATTTTACTAATTTAATGGGAACCAGTGATTATGAAACGTATAGGGTGGTCCAGATCTAACTATGCAATTATTGCATTGCATTTCATTAAAAGTTGCATAGTTAGATGTGGACAACCCTGTAGTTTATGGTGTCCAAAGAAGAAGGTCTAGGGTTCTAGCGTAAAGGGTGCACTACACGTTCAACAGTATATCGAAAATAAATCCTCTTCCATAACCAGAAAAGACATTTAAGACATATTAGGACACAAATATTTTGCTAAACGTCATTACATTTTTGTTTCTCAAAGGGCATAAATATGGTGGGTTAAAAGGAGTAATGTGTAGTTTCGAGGCAAAGGGGGCGTTCCCTTATGCAGATACAAACTTTATGCAAATTTAGAATTTGGCGTCATTGTTGGTTTAAGGCAATGCGCCAATTATTCATAAAATAATCGAGCTCAGGGCGGCACGGTGGCGTAGTGGTAGCGCTGTTGCCTCGCACACTCTAAAAACAATTGTTTTGGGCCAACAAAAAAAATTAACGCAACGCTCTGCGTCAAGTTACTACAACTTCTAGTTAAAATTACGTAGAACCAACCCACAACATTGAGTAACTGGAAAAGGTTTTTCCTTCAGAACTTAAATTACTTTTAAGTAAAATCTAATTTAAAAAATAGAGGATACACACAACTTTTTAAATTCACTGCACATAAAAATTAAGTTATCCCAACTAATTTATGTTGCATTTTTAAAGACACTTTTAAGTTCTGAATACTTAATTATTAATATATTTTAAAGTTGTGATGATGTAAAAAATTGGTGTAATTAGTGTTGGTGTAATTAGTGTTTTCTGCCTATAATTTTAAGCTTTATCAAGTTTGATTACTTATTAAATTATTAAAACTACAGCCACTTAAAGAATGAAAGTTTTGCAAAATTTACTTTTTTTACTTACATTTTTACATTTTTCAACATCTTTCAAAAACTTTGTCTAACAAATAGCCATACTACAGCAGCAAAAAATATAGGCCTCAATGTAATATTCAATTACCAAATATGTCCAACCTGACTTCTATTGCAAGATGCAAAAACATTTTACTATACAGCTTTGGAGTACAGTATACTCTAAACTTAACAAGTAGAAAATAATTAAAGTCAAAGAAAGATTATTACAATTAATGAAGTATCTTCTCAATATGCCATCAGGCTTACATCCAGTAAAGCAATACTGCGTCTAAAATCCTTAACCAACATACAAACGCACGTGAGAAATCATTAGCAGCTGGAACAAAAAAGCGATGTTGAGAAAATATGGTAAGATGGACAGCACTAAATTTCACTAGAGCTATTCAACCTGTTATGCAAAATAAGTAAATGATATTTACTATATTAGAGCAAGGTAAATAATTATTAGCTTGAAATTGCTCCTGGGCAGCATGGTGGTGCAGTGGGTAGCACTGCTGCCTCACAGTTGGGAGACCTGGGGACCTGAGTTCGCTTCCCGGGTCCTCCCTGCGTGGAGTTTGCATGTTCTCCCCGTGTCTGCGTGGGTTTCCTCCGGGCGCTCCGGTTTCCTCCCACAGTCCAAAGACATGCAGGTTAGGTGGATTGGTGACTCTAAATTGGCCCGGGTGTGTTTGTGTGTGTCCTGCGGTGGGTTGGCACCCTGCCCAGGACTGGTTCCTGCGTGGATTTTCTCCCACAGGCCAAAGACCTGCAGGTTAGGTGCATTGGTGATCCTAAATTGTCCCTAGTGTGTGTGCCCTGTAGTGGACTAGGGCACCATGCCCGGGGTTTGTTTCCTGCCTTGCGCCCTGTGTTGGCTGGGATTGGCTCCAGCAAACCCCTGTGACCCTGTGGTTAGGATATAGCGGGTTGGATAATGGATGGATAATATAATATAATATAAAAGCAATTTTAACTAATCATTAAATTAGGTCCAAAATAAAGAGAAATCCTGGGTTCGCTTCTCAGTTCCTCCCTGCATGGAGTTTGCATGTTCTCCCCGTGTCTGCATGGGTTTCCTCCCTCAGTCCAAAGAAATGCAGGTTAGGTGCATTGCCGATCCTAAATTGTGCTTGGTGTGTGTGCCCTGCAGTGGGCTGGCTCCTTGCCCGGGGTTTGTTCCTGCCTTGCACCCTGTGTTGTCTGGGATTAGCTTCAGCAGACCCCCGTGACCCTGTAGTTAGGATATAGCAGGTTGGAAAATGACTGACTGACTAATCAAGCCCATTGAAACAATTCATTGATATTGACACCTACACCAAGTATTTATCTTTTTAATATCATTATTTTAACCATTTCTAGCATTAGTTTTTTTTTTAACTGTGAAATTTCATTATATGTTAACTAGATTTTTTTTACAGATTACTTATATGGCTTTCTAACTATGGGCCATGGTAGCCATTAACTTTCGATCCACGATTTCCAATCACTTCAGCATGTGGTCAGCTGTGAGAAAGGTGACATTTTACTGAACTTGCACACATGCCTCCCATTCAGTTCCCAAAGATCTTCTCCAGTTTGCGTTAACTTATCGTGGGCCCAAGTAGAGAACAAACTCATATACATTTTAATTTCTTCTACCGCCTGTCTACACTGGAGGACTAAAAGCTCCATATTTCCCATGTGTCTGTGATGTCCTGCACTCTTAAAAATGAAGGTGCCATAGTGGCTCTACAGAGCAACGCCATTGGGAATCCATTTTCGGTTACCAAAAGAATCATCCATAACTGAAGTATAGAGTGGCTCGAGTCATTGCCGACTGATCTAAGGGCCAGAGGGACATGGGGGGGTTCCCCTTGGAAGTGAGCAACTCAACTGATTGACCGTTAATCAAAGTCTTGGGTGGGAGGTCCCTATGTGACATACCTAAAGGGGCTTTCCCACCACAGGAGCTTTATTCAGGAACCTCATTTGTAGCATTCCCACTGCATGAACTTGGGTCATTCGTAGTTCTTCATTTTTTTAAACCCCCTGTGCACTTTGTGTTCAACCAGGAACTATTGTGGGTGGGGCTTGGGCGATGAATTGTGCTGATTGGTTGACCACAAGCACTGGTGCCATCTTACCAATCTATTTGGACTTTAGAGAGTTATCAGCAAAGATGGAGTGCTGGACTTTGCACAATATGACTATTCAAAGCCACCCCTCTGATGTGCTGCACTGTGCCCCTCATTGATGCAATAACAGTATGAGAATTTCCACTTGGGATTAATAAAGTATCTATCTATCTATCTATCTATCTATCTATCTATCTATCTATCTATCTATCTATCTTTCTATCTATCTATCTATCTATCTATCTTTCTATATATCTATCTTTCTATCTATCTATCTATCTTTCATATAGTGTCTTTCTATCTATCTATCTTTCTATCTATCTTTCTATCTATCTATCTATCTATCTATCTATCTTTCATATAGTGCCTTTCTATCTATCTATCTATCTTTCATATAGTGCCTTTCTATCTATCTATCTTTCATATAGTGCCTTTCTATCTATCTATCTATCTATCTATCTATCTATCATATAGTGCCTTTCTATCTATCTATCTATCTATCTATCTATCTATCTATCTATCTATCTTTCATATAGTGACTTTCTATCTATCTATCTATCTATCTATCTTTCTATCTATCTATCTATCTATCTTTCTATCTATCTATCTATCTATCTATCTATCTATCTATCTATCTATCTATCTATCTATCTATCTATCTTTCATATAGTGTCTATCTTTCTATCTATCTATCTTTCTATATATCTATCTTTCTATCTATCTATCTATCTATATATCTTTCTATCTATCTATCTTTCATATAGTGCCTATCTATCTATCTATCTATCTTTCTATATATCTATCTATCTTTCTATCTATCTATCTATCTATCTATCTATATATCTTTCTATCTATCTATCTATCTATCTATCTATCTATCTATCTATCTTTCTATATATCTATCTTTCTATCTATCTATCTTTCATATAGTGCCTTTCTATCTATCTATCTATCTATCTTTCTATCTATCTATCTATCTATCTATCTATATATCTTTCTATCTATCTATCTATCTATCTATCTATCTTTCTATCTATCTTTCTATCTATCTATCTATCTATCTATCTATCATATAGTGCCTATCTATCTATCTATCTATCTATCTATCTATCTATCTATCTATCTATCTATCTATCTATCTATCTATCTATCTATCTATCTATCGTGGGGGGTGTCCTCCATGAACGTTGAACTGTGTCTACATCAGGCAGGAACACATTAGTTCCTGGGTTGGTAAAACGCCTATACTGTAGATCACATTAAAGGATTTGGGGGTGCCCCCCTGTTGCTTCACCCTTGATCAATATGAAGGTTCCGGAAAGAAACAAGAATCATAACAGGCTCCACAAATAACCTTGAACAGATAACAGATATGTGGATTACAGATTGGTTCGTGATTTTACAAGGACCATAATGCATGTCAGGTTCAGGTTTTCCCTGATCTGTTCATATCCTGCCTAATATATCACTCTTAAAAATAAAGATGCCAGAGAGGTTCTTCATGTCTTAGGGCGCATGGTTCCCAAAAGACTAATCCACATGAAGAATCCAGAAAGAACTTTTATTTAGAAAATGTAACAGGCTCCGTAAATAACCATAAAGAGGCGACAACGACAACAAAGAACCAATTCTTAGGTGAAGACCCCTTCCCAGAATTAAATATGATGCTTTGTCAGTCAAAGGTTCAACAACAACCCAGTAAAGCACCACAAAGTGCTATTGGTATGACTTAGGCGCCGCCGAGAGTGGCAGCATTTTCAGCAGCTCTGTGTACGACTTTATATTTCTACCTTTTATCTCTTTTCATTATTATTTTTTATTGTTGGATGATAAATTGGACTGGACTGCTAATACTGATGCTCTGTGTAAGAAAGGACAGAGCTGGCTATGCTTCCTTAGAAGGCTGGCATCCTTCAACATCTGCAATAAGATGCTGCAGATGTTCTATCAGACGGTTGTGGTGAGCGCCCTCTTCGACGCGGTGGTGTGCTGGGGAGGCAGCATAAAGAAGAGGGACGCCTCACGTCTGGATAAACTGGTGAGGAAGGCAGGCTCTATTGTTGGCATGGAGCTGGACAGTCTGACATCCGTGGCAGAGCGACGGGCGCTCAAAAGGTACCTATCAATCATAGAGAATCCACTGCATCCACTGAACAGGATCATCTCCAGAAAGAGGAGCAGCTTCAGCAACAGACTGCTGTCACCATCCTGCTCCACTGACAGACTGATGAGATCGTTCCTCCATCACACTATGTGACTCTTCATTTCCACCCAGGGGGGGTAAACGTTAACATTATACAAAGTTATTGTCTGTCTGTATACCTGCATTGTTATCACTCTTTAATTTAATATTGTTTTTTGTATCAGTATGCTGCTGCTGGAGTATGTGAATTTCCCCTTGGGATTAATAAAGTATCTATCTATCTATCTATCTATCTATCTATCTATCTATCTATCTATTATATAGATATGAAAGGCACTATAGTGCCTTTCATATCTATCTATCTGTCCATCTATCTATTATATAGTGCCTTTCACATCTATCTATCTATCTATCCACCCATTATCCAACCGACTATATCCTAACTACAGGGGGTCTGCTGGAGCTAATCCCAGCCAACGCCAAGGCAGGGCGCTAGCCCACCGCAGGGCACACACACACCCATACACCAAGCACACACTAGGGCCAATTTAGGATCGCCAATTCACCTAACCTGCATGTATTTGGACTGTGGGAGGAAACCGAAGCACCCGGAAGAAACCCACGCAGACACAGGAAGGACCCAGGAAGCGAACCCAGGTCTCTTTACTGCAAGGCAGCAGCGCTACCACTGTGCAACCGTGCCACCATCTATCTATCTATCTATCTATCTATCTATCTATCTATCTATCTATCTATCTATCTATCTATCTATCTATCTATCTATTATATAGTGCCTTTCATATCTATCTATCCATCCATCCATTATCCAACACGCTATATCCTAACTACAGGGTCACGGGGGTCTGCTGGAGCCAATCCCAGTCAACACAGGGCGCAAGGCAGGAAACAAACCCCGGGCAGGGCATCAGCGCACCACAAGACACGCACACAATCACACCAAGCACACACTAGGGACAATTTAGCACCGCCAATGCACCTAAACTGCATGTCTTTGGACTGTGGGAGGAAACCGGAGCACTTGGAGGAAACCCACGCAGACACGGTGAGAATATGCAAACTCCACGCAAGGAAGACCCGAGAAGCGAACCCAGGTCTCCTAACTGCAAGGCATCTATCTATCTATCTATCTATCTATCTATCTATCTAAAAGCGGTCGGGATTGTCCTTCCTTCCCGTGAGTGCAAAGCGTACCGGTATTCCGCTTATCACAGACTTACTACTTGCGGTTTGCGGCACGAAGCGACGCGATGTGAGCAGAGTTCTGGTGCTCCCATCGTTCCCTTGCTTTTGTGCGCGATGCGCTGGAAAAATAGACAAAATGATGTCTCTGGAAATAATTAATGTTGATGGAGTACAAATGCCTCACCGCGTAGTAAATATCAGGGGAGATGGTGCTTGCTTATTCTCATCTATAGCTTATTTAGTGCATGAAACTCCGTCTTTAGCGGTACAGATTCGGGCTGACATTGTACGACATGTTTTAAATAATTGGTCAAGGTTTCAGCCATTTACAGTGATGCCGTCAGGAATCTGTTATACAAATGAGCTTCAGTATCTCACCGTAACGTCAAAGTCTCAAACTTATGGTGCCATTTCTGAGCTAATGGCAGCTGGAGAGTTGTTCCCCAATGTGTTTCAAGTATATTATTATGGAGTCCTACACTCCAAGTTTGGACAGGCACTCGAGGGGATAAAAAAACGTAGGTTTTCGGGAGATGTTATGAATGGGCCCTTTGATGTTCTCATTCCCTACACTTGCATGCCTGATGTACTCATGGAGCACACACAAACTGAGGATAAAAGTCGGTCGCCTTAAAAGGCGGGTCAGCCTATAGCGCCTTTAATATTTACCTGTCTATCGCCGATGCACTGATGAAGTCAAACTGAATGATTTAAAAAGTCTCATGTATTACAGATAATAACCCGATTCCTAGATCACCGACCTCCGTGGCATTTCCCACGATACGGCTCAGGATCGTGAGGCGTTTCAGCTCCCAATAAATCCTGCTTAACTCTTTCTTTGTCAAAACGGCCTTATTGGACTATTTATTTTTTATCACTTTTTTTGGCGAGTTTTACTATATATTAACCTACGTTGGACCTCTGACCAACACAGACAAAACGGTTTTCACCAATCTAATTCGCATAAATTTAGCTCTCCAGAAAGGCTCGAAACGACGCAGGTTGCTTGTTTTCTAAATAATGGCTGTGGTTCATATTTCTTTCTAATGGTTGACTGTTTGGATGAGATTGTAGTCAAAATGAAAGGTGCTACATATCGAGAACTGATTGCTGAATGTCTTGAACTGCTGAAAATTTTGACCCTGAATGATATAAAGGACGTTATAAATAACGTATATTTTAGAACACCATGGCATACAACTCGAATAAATAAGGTTTATATACGAAATAAAACAACATGCTTCTGGATTAATCCAAAGAAAAGAACTAATAATTCAGTCCCATACTCTGCACCCCATCCCCCAAAAAAGAAAGAAAGAAATATTTAACGATATTAGTATAACTTTCTTTTTTCTTTTCCATGTTACGTGCCAAACTCAACCCCTGCACGTGTGCTGTGTGTGTACGGTTAATTATGATACCTTAGAATGATGAAGACTGCATGGTGATATATCAAGTGTTCGACGTTATTATCTCTCACGTCTAAGCCGCTGATTTGTATTTCTCCAGCACTGCGCGCTCCTCGCTAAGGTTCATCGGCTGTCTCCAATAATTTTATTGAGGAAAAGAAGCTTCAAGGCACACGGCCGACTGACCCTCCATATCTCACCGTTCTGCCCGGTAACGTGAAAGGCGCTCAACCCCGTCTGCCGACGGCGTCTTTTCCCTAAAGACGTCTCTCAAAAAGCAGTAGGAGGTTCAGTAAAAAAAAGAAAGAAAAAACGGTTTTGGGTGGTTTAAATTTTAATTTACATTTGCCCTCTGCGTTGTGTTAATTAGCCAACTCATTTTCACTGATCTGTGCCCGTGTTATGTCATAGCAGGCCTACAGTGCTGCTCACGTACTCTTTCAAGGAGTAAAGAACAAAAAGATGGGCCCTTACATGTGTATAAATGAACTGCTGACTGATTAACAGAATGGAATTAATCGCCCAATTCATGTATATTTCATAGCATCTTAATCCACAAGAATATTTGCAATGCAATCATGAAACATTTCATGAATGACTTTTGATGCAAATGAGAAGATTAACTTCAAACAGAACTGAAAAGTTATAGCCATTCTCCAGCTAATTTATATTTTACTATCAAAGATATGAGAAAAGGACGCTTTTATGGCTTCCATAACGTGTTTCTTGGTAATTACTTTTCTGCGTTTGCATCGTAAGCTTGTCTTTAGTAGTCTGTATAATTGTTATGCTTAATTTGTCAAATACTTTAAAACTAGAATCCGCTAACTATATATATATATATATATATATATATATATATATATATATATATATATATATATATATATATATATATATATATATACTTCCCATCCATTCTATCAACCTTCGAATTACTTTCTTATTTCACTGCTGTGAATGCCACTCTCTCTCTCTGAGAGAGAGAGAGAGAGAGAGAGAGAGAGAGAGAGAGAGAGAGAGAGAGAGAGAGAGAGAGAGAGAGAGAGATGGTATATTTAAATACATTTTAAAAAAAGGAATGACGATATCAAATTTCCTAACCCTCTTAATCCAATCAAGGTTTGGAGCACCCGGAGCTTACCCTGGTATCACTGAGTGTAAGGCAAGAAACGGTTCTGGGCGCGGCCTCGTAGCGTCCACATATGCGTGTGTGCGCACTCCCAGGGCCAACAGAGACGCATGCGCACAAGGGGAGAACGTGGAAATTCCACTCCGACACTGTGCACTCTTAAAGATAACTGTACTAAAATGGCTCTTCACTGCTGCAAGGTATGCGCTTCTTCGTAGACTCGCTGCTTGGCACAGAAGCATTTCATTCTGTTAAGGGCTTTTTGCCCATGAAGTTGGTTCTTTGAACTTTTAAATGGTTCCTAATGTTTGGAAAAATAGGAAATCTTTCATGTTTAGTGGGCAGGATACAAACGGATCAAGAAAACTTGAACTTGGCCTGCGTTATTATAACCAAGGAGAGTCCTTTTAAAATCTGAAATTCTTTAATATTTTAAAAATGTGTTATCCTCTCTTCATGGCTATTTATGGAAACTATTGCAGTTAATTCATGATTCATTGATAGATTGATTAATATGAAACCAAACTAAATAATTAATAGGCCAAATATATAAGAAAAAGTGAGAGGGAATTAATTATAAAAATGATTTAGTGCAGATTTTTCTTTCTTTGTTTACAAAGTTATTGAGACAGACATCTGCTTTAATGTTTGTTTAATAATGTACAAAACTGTCTTCAGTTTAATGGATGAATATAATCACTTTTTTATTTGTTTGTTTGTTTTATTTTTTATGTAGTCTATTTTGATGTTAATTTGTTTACTCATCTGCTTCATTTATGTTTAACACCATTTAAAAGACTAAAATTCTCAAAATAACTTTAGCTGAGCAGTTGTGAGAGTGCTGATCTCTCTCGTCTACAGTTTCCACCATTTAACACGGTGTCATTACCACATCCTCAGCAAAGGATTTTAATAGCAATTGTATTTATTGAAATGCAACATCGGCAAATTCCACACAGTATATTTTCAAAGCCACAAATAAGTGACAAATCATTTGACCAATGATGATAGATAGATAGATAGATAGATAGATAGATAGATAGATAGATAGATAGATAGATAGATAGATAGATAGATAGATAGATAGATAATAATAATAATAATAATAATAATAATAATAATAATAATAATAATAAAAGGCGCTATATATAAAGTGTACATGGTTGTCAGACTCTTAGCCTGTGTATACAACGCGCCGCAGTAGTTTTATTCCATAAATCAAATAACTTGCGCTCTTATTTTACGTTTCCATCTCGTATTTTAATTGTACAAATACAACTAAACTTAATGCATCGGAGCTGCCAAGTATCTGGAAGAAATACGTTTGCAGGGAATCCCGTTAATTGGAGGTGGGGGCGGCAGGCGGCTTAGTCCGGATGCTGTCCTTTCATGGTGTCCAGATGATTTGGGTTTCGGAAGTGTTTGAACGCCTTTAAAGACTTTTCAAATGGTATCCGCTTCCAGGACCCGTGTGTTGCTTTTGCTCATCGAGTTGAAGAGTTTTGCAGTTAGTCGCAACTGCGGTCCTTAAGGATTCAATTGCAGTGCGGTTTGGCTTTTATTAAACATATATACATATAAAAAGAAATATAGAGTCTTAATAAAAAAAAAAAAACATCCTGTGACCAAAACCTTATAATATGGTGAACATGTTAGCTGATATTGGCTGAGCAGCAAGTATTAATTTCGTTTCCAGATACATATGGCACACAGATATTTTATATAGGCATCATTACATGTATGCCCCAATGATAGTAAAGTCTGTTTCATGTGCAGTTTGTTTCACACGTTTGTCCAATGTTGTTATTGAATTTGGCAATACGTAAACTAATTCGAAGACTTTATGTGCAAAATTGTTAAGACACCATAAATAACTAACGCATAATCAAATGTACTGCATAATTTCGGAAATCATTTATAAATATAAGTTCACACTGCTTAATTCAGTTGGCATTATCTATTAAGATAAATTACAACCTTAAATGTTAAGAAGACACATTCATAATTGTGTGTTCTTAAAAATACCGATTCTAAAATGGCGCTTTACTGGGTTGACTGGTTCCTACTTTCTTGATAATGAACCATTTCATTTTAGGGTTTTTCTCATGTGGAGTCGTTTTTCTGGGCTTTGAAAAGGTTCCTAATATGGGGTAAATCCTTACTTTGCATTGAGTGCTTGTACCGTTAGATTATGACGGTTTCCTTTTACATCATACTGACATCACCGTTACATGAACACATCGTTTCTTTGTTCACTTTTTATATTTTTTCCACACGTAACGCATGCCATTTTTCCAAGTGTTGCGTTTCACGCTCACACGCGCATGCGCGCTTAGTCATGCAGGGCCAGTTGTGAGCCGCCAGTCAATGCGACCTGCACGTCTTGTTTTTGACAAAAAGGTGCTCCTCTTTCAAAACCGGTTAAGCCTATAAGTTTGTTAAAAAAAAAAAACTTTTGGTTTCAATTATATATTGTCTCATATTTCTTAGCTCCTAAAATCACAGAGCCTTTAAAGAGAAAAGAAGGGGCTTATGAAATTATATTAAGTAAATAGGATTAACGAATTTTGTTGGAGTGAATGCATGGAGAAAATTTTCGGACAAACTAAAAATAAATGAATAAATAAATAAATAAATAAATAGAAATACTGTGGAATGTGATAAAAGGAAGAAACTCTTTCGAAGGTTGATAGAATGAATGGGAAGTTGAAATGAATATGTAGAAATGTTCTGGTGTTTTAAGCAAAACATAATTTTGTTTTTATGTATGAAAATGCACAGAAATGACTATTAAAGAAAACAGAATCGAAACCAACATTGCACACAAAAATTAATAAATGAATAAACAAATAATATGCAAATAAATGCAAAGCATAGGGAAACGATCGACTAATTTCTACTTATTTTATTATTTCTTTATTTATTTATTTCAGTGACGCCGCACGCACTTTGAAATAAGACCTGAAATGAAAATTATCACTTTCACTAGGGAAAGTTGAGAGGACGGGCTGTAGCCAGTCCTGTTTTTTGATTGGTGGATCTATCTATCTATCTATCTATCTATCTATCTATCTATCTATCTATCTATCTATCTATCTATCTAGTCGAAACATTTAATCACTTACTATCACATTTCATTTTTAATTATTTATTTATTGTCGCATTTCACAGTATTTTTACTCATTTGCGATTTTTTTCTTAATTATTTTTCCATATAAATATCTTGTTCTCGTCAAAACCGATATCTACGGAAGCCAAGAGAGGACGTGCAATATCGTTATTTTTTTTTGATTGTTTCCTCGAGATAACAGACTAATTTAATCGAGATCTCGAGAAAATTAGTCCGTTATTTCAAGGAAACAATTTTTTAAAATAATGATATTACATGTCCTCTCTCGGCTTCAGTAGATATAATAGTTTTATATAGTACATATTAACTGTCCGGGGAGTGCAAAAGGGGGAATGGAATCAGCTTCTTTATGCCAATTGCAGATGAGTAGCCCTAAAAAGGACCTTCAGCATCCTCAGCAGTCACTTCCGCCATACTACATTAGAACATTAGAACACTCTAGACGAGAACAGGCCATTCAGCCCAACAAAGCTCGCCAGTCCTATCCACTTATTTCTTCCAAAAAACATCAAGTCGAGTTTGAAAGTCCCCAACGTCTTACTGTGTACTACACTACTTGGTCTCTTATTCCAAGTGTCTATCGTCCTTTGTGTAAAGAAAAACTCCCTAATGTTTGTGCGAAATTTACCCTTAACAAGTTTCCAACTGTGTCCCTGTGTGCTTGATGAACTCATTTTAAAATAACAGTCTTGATCCACTGGACTAATTCCCTTAAACACTTCAATCATGTCACCTCTTAATCTTCTTTTGCTTAAACTGTAAAGATAGATAGATAGATGCTTTATTAATCCCAAGGAGAAATTCACAAAGGCTCAGCTCTTTTAATCTTTAATAATAATAATAATAATTCACTAGAAAATATGAGTACTGAGAAAAGCGCTATCCACACAGGGAGGACTTTCCTCATAACTCAACCCCTGTAGCCCTCAATCAGCCTAGTCGCTCTTCTCTGGACCTTTTCTAGTGCTCTTGTGTCCTTTTTGTATCCTGAAGACCAAAACTGCACACAGAACTCAAGATGAGGCCTCACCAGTGTGTTACAAAGCTTAAGCAGACCCTCCTGTGACTTGTACTCCACACATCAAGGCGCTATATAACCTGACATTCTGTTAGCCTTCATAATGGCTTCTGAACACTGTCGGGAAGTCAACAGCTTACAGTTCACTACGACTCCTAAATCCTTCTCATAAGGTGGACTCTCGATTTTCTGACCGCCCATTGTGTATTCACACCTCACATTTTTACTTCCTATGTGTAATACTTTACATTTACTGACATTAAATTTCATCTGCCACAGGTCTACTCAAGTCTTCATTGGTGTCACACACTCGGAGCTGCTTTATCCCTTTTTTTCTGTTCACACACCTCCCAGCTCCACTTCACTTGGCTAACCCGAAGTCAGAAGCAACCCTTATGGCATGCCACGCTAACCACGGGGTCCATGAGTCAACCCAAGACCGGAGTCCACATTACGGCTCGCAGCCGGCTACGCTTCCAGGGTGATTATCTTTAGCAGCCACAGGCATGTCCAAAGTGCTCTTTATGTGCTGTGTCTATACACGGTGGTCTACAGGGAGCTAGTAAAGGATCACAAATACAAACTAACACCATATTCGTAATTTGTATAGTCTAAAACAATACCGTTCAGGCTTATGTTTCAAATTTGTTATTAGGAATGACTCTCAGAGGGCTAGAACCACAGGCAAAGAACCAAAATTTGATCAGAAACCTCGAACTATAACTTTAAATGACTTATGCTTTATCACCTGTATTGTTAAAGGAGTGTAACTTTGACTCCTTATGTCCCATTCATGGTTTAATCCCTGCAGGGTCAGCTGACCTGCATGCACAACTTCAATTCCCTATGGTCCAAAAATGCCCTAAAATGGATGGGGTTCGTGTTTAGAAGGCAAAAAAGGAAGGGGAGCCCCACAAAGTGAATTTCGCATCAATTGTGATTTTCCCCTTGAAAGTAATAAAGTATCTATCTATCTATCTATCTATCTATCTATCTATCTATCTATCTATCTATCTATCTATCTATCTATCTATCTATCTGTCTATCTATCTATCTATCTATAGTGCCTTTCATATCTATCTATCTATCTATCTATCTATCTATCTATTATGTAGTGCCTTTCATATCTATCTATCTATTATATAGTGCCTTTCATATCTATCTATCTATCTATCTATCTATCTATCTATCTATTATATAGTGTCTTTCATATCTATCTATCTATCTATTATATAGTGTCTTTCATATCTATCTATCTATCTATCTATCTATCTATCTATCTATCTATCTATCTATCTATCTATTATATAGTGCCTTTCATATCTATGTATCTATCTATCTATCTATCTATTATGTAGTGCCTTTCATATCTACTCTATCTATTATATAGTGCCTTTCATATCTATCTATCTATCTATCTATCTATCTATCTATCTATCTATCTATCTATTATATAGTGTCTTTCATATCTATCTATCTATCTATTATATAGTGTCTTTCATATCTATCTATCTATCTATCTATCTATTATATAGTGCCTTTCATATCTATCTATCTATCTATTATATAGTGCCTTTCATTATCTATCTATCTATCTATCTATCTATTATATAGTGCCTTTCATATCTATCTATCTATCTATCTATCTATCTATCTATCTATCTATCTATCTATCTGTCTATCTATTATATAGTGCCTTTCATTACTATCTATCTATCTATTATATACTGTCTTTCATATCTATCTATCTATCTATCTATCTATCTATCTATCTATCTATCTATCTATCTATTATATAGTGTCTTTCATATCTATCTATCTATCTATCTATCTATCTATCTATCTATTATATAGTGTCTTTCATATCTATCTATCTATCTATCTATTATATAGTGCCTTTCATATCTATGTATCTATCTATCTATCTATCTATTATGTAGTGCCTTTCATATCTACTCTATCTATTATATAGTGCCTTTCATATCTATCTATCTATCTATCTATCTATCTATCTATCTATCTGTCTATCTATTATATAGTGCCTTTCATTACTATCTATCTATCTATCTATCTATCTATCTATCTATCTATTATATACTGTCTTTCATATCTATCTATCTATCTATCTATCTATCTATCTATCTATCTATCTATCTATTATATAGTGTCTTTCATATCTATCATCTATCTATCTATATATCTATCTTTCTATCTATCTATCTATCTATCTATTATATAGTGCCTTTCATATCTATGTATCTATCTATCTATCTATCTATTATGTAGTGCCTTTCATATCTACTATCTATCTATCTATATATCTATCTTTATATATCTATCTATCTATCTATCTATCTATCTATCTATCTATCTATCTATCTATCTATCTATCTATCTATCTATCTAAAGCTTGACGCCTTGCATAACTAAACATCACGACGCGTCGAACGTATCATATGCCGGAATTTGCTCAGTGATGAGCCACGAGACACCGAGACAAAAATAAATAAATAAATAGATAAATAAATAACATGTTGGATGGCATACACAGACTATCTTATTATGCTCGTATTGAATTGGCGCAGGATCTCACTCTAGTGATTTTGCGAAAAATATGTAAATATTACGATAGTACAATTATTTATTACAGGTTTCTGAAACAAATTCAATGAAAAGTCGACTTTCTTTCTTTCTTTCTTTCTTTCTTTCTTTCTTTCTTTCTTTCTTTCTTATATCTCCTCAACAGAGCGTTTACCCGTTTTCTATCATGTCTCATTTGAAGAGAGTTTGTGTTGGAAATTGATGGATTTACGAATCTATAAAAACTGATTTATGCGGCTTTCCCGAAAAGGAGCCGACCATAGAGTGACTCACTCCGCGGCTTCCTGTCGAAAACTTAAAAAAAAAAAAAAAAAAAGAATAGCCGAGAAGACAAGGTAGTTTAATTGCTGCCGACCACCCTCCAATGCCCTCCACCGACCCCCCCATCCAGCCTCTTGATGTGCGTGCTCGAGAACACACACAAGACGGTCTGGGTGCTGGAGGGGATCCCTGCCTATTGTTCAGCCTGCGGATGATTGCTGTAGTCTGCCCCGATGTGAATGAAGCCCACTTAGCAGAAATGACAAGCCTGACATGATTTAATGGGGTCGAGCTGTGCATGCCTGAAATGCCTTTTTATATTGCGTTGCAAAAGAAGTTACCAGAAACAAAGAACCGAGCATGTTGAGTGTATGAAATAATGACTGTCGTTTAAATGAAAATGATAACGTCAATTATTAACACGACTATTTGATTTATAGCAATATTTGTGCACTCTTTTTCAATTAAATCAATGTGTGTATTTGTTTGTTTAATTGCTTGCTTTCTTGCTTTAAGTGTCGTCTTCTCTTGCTCTGTGTTTTGAAACGAAATACAAATTGTGGACTTTATTTCAATGTCGCCCTACAAAGTTTACGTTTTAATACGACATCCATTTCAGAGAAGACTCATCTGTTGTCGAATATGAAGCCTGAAGAAACCCACAGACCAACCGTGCTCTTGTCTTTATTCCATTTCATCCTAAAACTACTCATCCAAGACGTTTAACGATTTATTTTAATCTGTAAAGGCCATGTACTTGTAAATTGAACTCCTTTTGAAAAAAAAAATAATAATAATAATAACTGAAAAGGAGCATCTTTAAAAAGATCACAGAAGAAATTAGAAGGCAAGTCTTTCTGGCGGATGGGTTATTCCGCTGGCTCAGACATCTAAGCAGGACATGCTTTCCCCCCTCGTGCCTCCATCTTTTACCAGGAACTTTTAAGCCACTGGACTATAAAAAAAATTGTCGCGGTTTCTTTTATTCGGCTGATATTGTAGCTTTTTTATATATATTGTAAGCATCATATTTGAGTGGACTTTAAAGTACAAGTCTGGTCGCTCAGGGAATTGGATTTGGCTCGGAGACATGGAAGATTTAACGGTTTTTCGCATAAATGAAAAGTGTTTCTTCCAAAGGCCACGTCTTTAACCGAGAGAGAGCTAAATGATGTCTGTAAATGGCAGGCTCCTCGCTCTCTTCGCCCTGCCATGGAAGAATTCATTCGGCGTCTTTTTTCTTTTTTTTTTTTAACCAGGAGCGTGACTTTTCGAAATTCTAGAAGATTTATGCGCAATGTTCTGAGATGAGCTACTGTCCAGCCAGTTGATGGTTTTGGATGGACTGATGAGAACCTTTCAACTATCATCCTAAGGCTAAATAAAAGGTACAGCATGCGAGGCGACCGTGTGGAAGTCGAATCCAAAAAAGTTCCGCGTTAGTGGTGAAGAATCTTTTTTTTTTAGACCACTTGTTTTGATTTCCCTTCCAACATTTAATAAATAGACAAACCAAAACACATAAGGGTTTGTCTGCAAGGCACGAAGGAGCCAACGCTGGACTAGTGACGTGAAGGACACGGGCACACGAACACGCAGGCGCACTCAGAGCCGCAAAGCGAAATGACGTACACCAGTTCACATAATGCATATGGCCAGGGCCGGATTTTCCTACAGGCTAACTAGGCTTCAGCCTAGGGCCTCAAGATCAAGAGGGCCCTACATTCAAATTGTTAGCAAAATTAAAATTACACTATTCTAAAAACAGTGAACACTAACACACTGAACCGAAAATAAGGAGATATTCTACGCATATGACTGATAAACAAACATAAAAATGTATTGGTTAAGATCAACGCGTTCGGCTCATTGGGTCTGTTCGTTTGTACATACTGTACTAGATTGCACCAAAGTATAGTTCATACGTTCACTGATTGCAATGGCAAATATTGACGTGCCTTATGCTACTAAGCTCTGGTTTGTTCTTGCATAAATAAAGTGCAGATTGGTGTAGATTGGAACAGACAAACGAACAGATCTATTGATATCCCGACGTTCGGTTATATTCGTGTTACTTCGATAATATGAAACACGTGTTAATGTTATTAGAAAAGATTCTTATTTTAGGATTGCGTACACGATCATTTGATTCTCGCCTTTTGAGTTCAGTAGGTTCAACACTTTAGTGAAGTGTTTATAGACTATTGAAAAAAATTTTGTGACAATATCTTCATTTCGCGGAATTCTAGGTAAGTTCTTAACATATGTTTTAATTTGTATATTTTAAAATGTATATTACGTGCTTTATTTTATATTTTCATGATTATATTCATACTTAAACTTTAAATGCGAATTATTATGAAATAAATTTATCTGAATTGAATTTGGTTTAATCTTCAGTGTATTGAATATATTTAATTTAATTTGATAGAAAATATGATAATTTTTATTGCGTATTTTATTTTCGTAGTCAAAGATTTTCATTATTTGAATTTTGTTTCTTTGTAAATGTTGTGTGTTATGTTTGATTAGTTATTGTTACAAGTACTATATATGGTGCTGAGAATAAATGTCCAAATAAGTGTTCTCGACTTTTTTTTATTTATTATCCGTGCCGCATTTTTTATAAAGGTTAGTACCAATCACAACATGTTTCATTTAACATATTGATATATATCACAGTAATGATGTATTTTATTATCTCTCATGTAATTTACAAACTTAAAAATGGAAGGTGAAAGGGCCTCATAAGTGGAATAGCCTAGGGCCTCTTTTCATATAAATCCGGCCCTGCATATGGCTCAAAATATAATATAATACAATACAATTTATTTTTGTGTTGCTCAAAATCACACAAGGCTTTAACAGGCCCTGCCTTGACTCATTAAGAAGACAAGGAAAAACTCCCAAAAAACCCTTATAGGGAAAAAAATGGAAGAAACCTCGGGTGCAGTGGGTGTCAAAAAAAAAGGGGGGTAAATACAATACAATACACAGAACAGAACACATTCATCCTCGATACAATACAATAGTGCAATAGAAATATTACAAGTACAGAACGGAATTCAGTCGGTCAGTCAGTCAGTCATTTTACAACCCACTATATCCTAACACAGGGTCACGGGGTTAAGCTGGAGCCAATCACAGCCAGCACAGGGCACAAGGCAAGAACAAACTCTGGGCATGGCGCCCTAGGGCACACACACACACATATCAAGCACACACTAGGGACAAGTTTGAATCGTCAATGCACCTAACCTGCATGTCTTTGGACTGTGGGAGGAAACCCACACAGACACGGGGAGAACATGCAAACTCCACGCAGTGGAAGTGAACCCAGGGGGCAGAATTCAAAAGTGGATCAATCCATTATCCAACCCGCTATATCCTAACAACAGGGTCATGGGGGTCTGCTGGAGCCAATCCCAGCCAACACAGGGCACAAGGCAGGAAACAAATCCCGGGTATAGGGCACACACACACACACACACACACACATGTCTTTGGACGGTGAGAGGAAACCCACGCAGACATGGGGAGAACATGGAGACTCCACACAGGGAGGACCCAGGAAATGAACCCAGGTCTCCTAATTGTGAGGCAGCAGCGCTACCCACTGCGCCACCATGCCGCCCTCAAGAGTAGATATTATTACTTAATACAATTGGGATTTGTTCAGAAAATATGGCAGCCACACACATACACGCATGCCAAACAAATACAGTGCTGTGAACAAGTATCCCCCCCTTACTGATTTCCTCTATATTTTCCTTATTCATGACACTTGTTTCTGATCTCCAAACAAATTTAGCATAGTGCAAAAGAAAACCTGAATAAACACAATTTGTATTTTTTTCAATGATCATTTGATTTATTGAAGCAAAAGAAGTGCACGAATACTTATATCCCCCATGTGAAAAAGTAATTGTCCCCTTCAGTTACTGAATCACTCTATGAATCGAATTGAAATGACAACGGATTAAATATGACTAGACACACCCAAGCATTATGGCACACACTTAATAAATAAAGAATGAACATGGGCATCCTTTCTTTACATCTACAGGTGGAGTTCCACGTGCTCTTGTTCATGCAGCATGGCCGACTGAAGAACTCATACAGAGGACTTCCTTTAATCAGCTAGGTTAATTTACATAACACATTTAAATATATTTTAATTTTACAAAAGTGCCCCACCCCCCCACTAAAATGACCAATAATGTATTTAATTTAGCCATTCGCCTATATTGGTCATGCGCAGCATCAGCGTAAACAGAAAGAGGAAGTGTTTTTGTTACAGGGGGAGTTTCGCTGCCAGCTTCAAATTTATTATAAAACTACAACGACCAGTAAATTATTTGCCTTTTTTGGATGTATTCAGCATTCAAACTGTACAAAATTCAGTTTAGACACATACAAGGTAAGCACCACAACAAGCACCTGTGATAGAAAATAACTCAAGATAAAGCTCAAAAAGACCCCGTATATTGTCCGACGGACAAAGATGAAAACAAATGTGGTCAAACGAATCAAAAATAGTTCACAGAAGACATCATACATTCTGTTTAAGGCGCTTTTATAGACAAAATGGTGGACGGAAATGACACGCTGGAAAATGACGTCATTGGGATTGGCCGGAAGTGACATCATTATGGCAGTACTGGAAGTGATGTCATCAGAGATGGCTGAAAGTGACGTCATTATGACAGCACCAGAGGTGATGTCATCAGGGATGGGCCGGAAGTGACGTCATTATGACAGCGCTGGAAGTGATGTCATCAGGGATGACCGGAAGTGACGTCATTATGGCAGCACCGGAAGTGATGTCATCAGGGATGGCTGGAAGTGACGTCATTATGACAGCGCCAGAAGTGATGTCATCAGGGATGACCGGAAGTGACGTCATTATGGCAGCACCGGAAGTGATGTCATCAGGGATGGCTGGAAGTGACATCATTATGACAGCACCGGAAGTTATGTCATCAGGGATAGGCCAGAAGTGACGTCATTATGACAGCGCCAGAAGTGATGTCATCAGGGATGACCAGAAATGACGTCAATATGGCAGCACCGGAAGTGATGTCATCAGGGATGGATGGAAGTGACGTCATTATGGCAGCACCGGAAGTTATGTCATCAGGGATGGCGGAAAGTAACGTCATTATGGCAGCGGCAGAAGTTATGTCATCAGGGGTGGCCTGAAGTGACGTCATTATGACAGCGCTGGAAGTGATGTCATCAGGGATAGGCCAGAAGTGATGTCATTATGACAGCGCCAGAAGTGATGTCATCAGGGATGACTGGAAGTGACATCATTATAGCAGCACCAGAAGTTATGTCATCAGGGATTGCGTAAAGTGACGTCATTATGGCAGCGCCGGAAGTTATGTCATCAGGGGTGGCCGGAAGTGATGTCATTATGACAGCGCCATAGGTTATGTCATCAGGCATGACCGAAAGTGACGTCATTGTGGCAGCACCGGAAGTGATGTCATCAGGGATGGCTGGAAGTGACGCCATTATGACAGCCCTAGAAGTGATGTCATCAGTTGGCCAGAAGTGGCAACACTGTGCAGGAACCAGAAGTGGCATCACAGAAGTTGCGTGTGGTGGTGTTGCAGCCATTTAGTGAACCCAGAAGTAAAGCAGGTGCATTCTTATTTTTCTTCTTTAATTCTGTCGGCAAGAGAAAGAGACATCGGCGCACACAACCAACCCTCTACCTCGCGAAGTAACACTCACCTTTGGACTTGATGTCTGTTTCCTAATCGCACGTGTGTGACACACCAGTTAAAGCAACTCCTCTGTGTCCTCTGTGTTGGAATTTGGTTTTCTCCCGTGAAGGGTGACCAGTCAACAAATGATATGCTAATAATGAACAAGATCCAATCAGGTAAGGGCCACATAATAAACACAAACCAATCAGAGTGCAATTAGAGTCCGCATTTTCAATACTGTCCCTTTTCATCCATTAACAGTGCAAGATTTTGATTTTGATTTGATATACTTTATGGACCTCTAAGGAGCAATTGTCTCTATGTATGACCTATGGAGGTCAGAGCGCAGGGTCAGCCACTGTACAGCACCGCTTGAGTAAATTTCAGGTTAAGGGCTTTGAGTTGGATTCCTTCTGGCAGTATAAGGATTTAGTCACAGAGCCACCAGCTTTTTTAGAAATCTATAACTCTGGAGAGTGTTTTCAAAAGTCTCCATTCTTGGAGGTTAAAAATGCCAGGATAATGTGGATGAAAGTCAAACAATGGAAACCAATGTCCGCAATTTGGAATGGAAATGTAGTAATGTGGAGGTAGCCTCGGCTGACTTCACTCTCATGATTGGTTTCTCTTTTGGTGAACCACATTGGAATATTCTGCATTGGGGTCTCCAACTTTGGTCCTGTACACTACCATGGCAGCAGATTTTCATTTGAATCCTTTTCTTCATTTGTGACCAGTTCTTGCTGCTAATTAACTTCTTCTGCCTTAATTTGAATTGTTTTGTAATTTATGACACAGACCCCTAAGGTATTTATTTTTTCCTTAATTAGTATTCAAATATGCAAGGTGAAGAGAGAGGTGGCGAAGGCTAAAGAAAAGGCGTATGAGAGGTTGGACACTAAGGATGGAGAAAAGGAACGGTGGGCTACAGAGGGACCGAGCTGGGAAAGATGTGCAGCAGGTTAGGGTGATAAGGATAAAGATGGAAACGTACTCACAAGTGAGGAGAGTGTGTTGAGCAGATGGAAAGAGGACTTTAAGAGGCTGATGAATGAAGAGAACGAGAGAGAGAAAAGGTTGGATGATGTGGAGATAGTGAATCAGGAAGTGCAACGGATTAGCAAGGAGGAAGTAAGGACAGATATGAAGAGGATGAAGAATGGAAAAGCCGTTGGTCCAGATGACATACTTATGGAAGCCTGGAGATGTTTAGGAGAGATGGCAGTGGAGTTTTTAACCAGATTGTTTAATGGAATCTTGGAAAGTGAGAGGATGCCTGAGGAGTGGAGAAGAAGTGGACTGGTGCTGATATTTAAGAATAAGGGGGATGTGCAGGACTGCAGTAACTACAGGGGGATAAAATTGATGAGCCACAGCATGAAGCATGAAGAAGGTCAGAGGATAGTGGATTTTGCCAAAAGGATGGACATGGCTGTGGTGAATACATATTTTAAGAAAAGGGAGGAACATAGGGTGACGTACAAGAGTGGAGGAAGATGGACACAGGTAGATTACATCCTATGCAGAAGAGTTGATCTGAAAAAGACTGAAGACTGCAAGGTGGTGGCAGGGGAAAGTGTAGTTAAGCAGCATAGGATGGTGGTCTGTAGAATGACGTTGGAGATCAAGAAGAGGAAGAGAGTGAGGGCAGAGCCAAGGATCAAATGGTGGAAGTTGAAAAAGGAAGACTGCAAGGTTGAGTTTAGGGAGGAGGTGAGAGAGGCACTGGGTGGCAGTGAAGAATTACCAGAGAGTTAGGAAACTACAGCAGATGTAGAAAGGGGGACAGCAAGAAAGGTGCTTGGCATGACATCTGGACAGAGGAAGCAGGAAAAGGAAACCTGGTGGTGGAATGGGGAAGTACAGGAGAGTATACAGAGGAAGAGGATGGCAAAGAAGAAGTGGGATAGTCAGAGAGATGCAGAAAGTAGACAAGATTACAAGGAGATAAGGCGCAAGGTGAAGAGAGAGGTGGCGAAGGCTAAAGAAAAGGCATATGATGAGTTGTTTGAGAGGTTGGACACTATGGAGGGAGAAAAGGACCAGTGGGCTACAGAGGGACCGAGCTGGGAAAGATGTGCAGCATCTTAGGGCGATAAAGATGGAAATGTACTCACAAGCGAGGAGGGTGTGTTGAGCAGATGGAAAGAGGACTTTGAGAGGCTGATGAATGAAGAGAACAAAAGAGAGAAGAGGTTGGATGATGTGGAGATAGTGAATCAGGAAGTGCAACAGATTAGCAAGGAGGAAGTAAGGACAGCTATGAAGAGGATGAAGAAGGGAAAGGTCATTGGTCCAGATGACATACCTGTGGAAGCATGGAGGTGTTTAGGAGAGATGGCAGTGGAGTTTTTCACCAGATTTTTTAATGGAATCTTGGAAAGTGAGAGGATACCTGAGGAGTGGAGAAGAAGTGTACTGGTGCTGATATTTAAGAATAAGGGGGATATGCAGGACTGCAGTAACTACCGGGGGATAAAATTGATGAGCCACAGCATGAAGTTATGGGAAAGAGTAGTGGAAGCTCGGTTAAGAAGTGAGGTGATTAGTGAGCAGCAGGATGGTTTCATGCCAGGAAAGAGCACCACAGATGTGATGTTTGCTCTGAGGATGTTGATTGAGAAGTTTAGAGAAGGCCAGAAGGAGTTGCATTGCGTCTTTATGGACCTGGAGAAAGCATATGACAGGGTGACTGAGAGGAGCTGTGGTAATGAATGAGGAAGTCGGGAGTGGCAGAGAAGTACATAAGAGTTGTACAGGATATGAAGTGTGACCGTGGTGAGGTCTGCAGTAGGAGTGACTGAGGTGGGATTACATCAGGGATCGGCTCTGAGCCCTTTCTTATTGGCAATGGTGATGGACAGATTGACAGATGAGATTAGACAGGAGTCCCCATGGACTGTGATGTTTGCGGATGACATTGTGATTTGTAGCGAGAGTAGGGAGCAGGTTGAGGAGACCCTGGAGAGGTGGAGATCTGCTCTAGAGAGGAGAGGAATGAAGGTCAGTAGGACCACCAAGACAGAATACATGTGTGTGAATGAGAGGGAGGTCAGTGGAATGGTGCGGATGAGGGAGTAGAGTTGGCGAAGGTGGATGAGTTTAAATACTTGGGATCAACAGTACAGAGTAATGGGGAGTGTGGAAGAGAAGTGAAGAAGAGAGTGCAGGCAGGGTGGAGTGGGTGGAGAAGAGTGTCAGGAGTGATTTGTGACAGACGGGTATCAGCAAGAGTGAAAGGGAAGGTCTACAGGACGGTAGTGAGACCAGTTATGTTATATGGGCTGGAGACGGTGGCACAGGAGACAGAGCTGGAGGTGGCAGAGTTAAAGATGCTAAGATTTGATTTGGGTGTGATGAGGATGGACAGGATTAGAAATGAGGACATTAGAGGGTCAGCTCAAGTGGGACGGTTGGGAGACAAAGTCAGAGAGGCGAGATTGTGTTGGTTTGGACATGTGCAGAGGAGAGATGCTGGGTATAATTACAGGAAGGTGCTAAGGATATAGCTGTCAGGAAAGAGGAGAAGAGGAAGGCCTAAGAGAAGATTTATGGATGTGGTGAGAGTAGTGGGTGTAACAGAGCAAGATGCAGAAGACAGGAAGGTATGGAAAAAATGATCCACTGTGTCAACCCCTAACGGGAGCAGCCGAAAGAAGAACAAGCGGACAAACAGTAATGAGATATAAGACAGTCCAACACATGACGCACAACCTCTGTCCATAATACAATCATCAGTCTTGGATATGTCTGCTGTGGCAGAATGAGAGCAGCAACAAGCCAACAAGTTTAATTAACAGCAAAAATGGGCTTCAAATTAAGAATCAGGTTCGAGTTTGAGACCTCAACTTAGCTGGTTATCTGTTGGCTCACTTCAGGTCTCATTTGTGATTTGTGTTTATGTGTTTGATAGAAAATTGATTGGGCTGTGGTGAAGTATTCTAGTAGATGGCTGCAAAAGTCTAGACGTTTCCCCATCGTATTTTTCCCTACAAGTTTTTTTGGGAGTTTTTCCCTGTCTTCTTAGAGAGTCAAGGCTGGGGGGCTGTCAAGAGGCAGGGCCCGTTAAAGCCCATTGTGGCACTTCATGTGTGATTTTGGGCTACACCAAAAATAAATTGTATTGTATTGTAATTGTAATAATAAATTGTAAGTGATACAGTTATTATAAATATATAATTATTTTGCTTTATAATTTGCTATATACTTTCTTTAAAATCATTCTTAAATGTGAAAAACAAAGTTTTTCTTACAAAAACTAATGACGGATTTAGATTTTAAAGAACACGAGGCGATGTTATCATTTTCGGAGACTTTATTTATTAAATTATACAAACACATACAAACATTTGACTTTTTAATTACAATAAAATAATCAGGATCTCATGCATTCTTTCATAGTGGTATCTATTTTTTTTCAATGTTTCAGACAACATAGCTTAAGGGATAAGTAATATAAAATTTTTTAATTATTATATAAATATTCTTGAAGATGCTGCAAAATCGCAAAATTACAAACTTTATTAAGTTTATTTAACAACCATGAGTTGGCAAGAAAGAAGATATATATATATATATATATATATATATATATATATATATACAGTGCATCCGGAAAGTATTCCCAGCACATCACTTTCTCCACATTTTGTTATGTTACAGCCTTATTCCAAAATGGATTAAATTCATTTTTTTCCTAAGAATTCTACACACAACACCCCATAATGACAACGTGAAAAAAGTTTACTTCAGGTTTTTGCAAATTTATTAAAAATAAAAACATTGAGAAAGCACATGTACATAAGTATTCACAGCCTTTGCCATGAAGCTCCAAATTGAGCTCAGGTGGATCCAAGGTCGATCATCCTTGAGATGTTTCTGCAGCTTCATTGGAGTCCACCTGTGGTAAATTCAGTTGACTGGACCTGATTTGGAAAGGCACACACCTGTCTATATGAGGTCTCACAGTTGACAGTTCATGTCAGAGCACAAACCAAGCATGAAGTCAAAGGAATTGTCTGTAGACCTCCGAGACAGGATTGTCTCAATGCACAAATCTGGGGAAGGTTACAGAAAAATGTCTGCTGCTTTGAAGGTCCCAATGAGCACAGTGGCCTCCATCATCCGTAAGTGGAAGAAGTTCGAAACCACCAGGACTCTTCTTAGATCTGGCCGGCCATCTAAACTGAGTGATCGGGGGAGAAGTCAGGGAGGTGACCAAGAACCCGATGGTCACTCTGTCAGAGCTCCAGAGGTCCTCTGTGGAGAGAGGAGAACCTTCCAGAAGGACAACCATCACTGCAGCAATCCACCAATCAAGCCTGTATGGTAGAGTGGCCAGACGGAAGCCACTCCTTAGTAAAAGGCACATGGCAGCCCACTCGGAGTTTGCCAAAAGGCACCTGAAGGACTCTCAGACCATGAGATTCTCTGGTCTGTTGAGACAAAGATTGAACTCTTTGGAGTGAATGCCAAGCATCACATTTGGAGGAAACCTGGCACCATCCCTACAGTGAAGCATGGTGGTGGCAGCATCATGCTGTGGAGATGTTTTTCAGTGGCAGGGACTGGGAGACTAGTCAGGATAAAGGGAAAGATGACTGCAGCAATCCATCCATCCATCCATTGTCTCCCGCTTATCCAAGGTCGGGTCGCGGGGGCAGCAGCTTGAGCAGAGATGCCCAGACTTCCCTCTCCCCGGCCACTTCTTCTAGCTCTTCCGGGAGAATCCCAAGGCGTTCCCAGGCCAGTCGAGAGACATAGTCCCTCCAGCGTGTCCTGGGTCTTCCCCGGGGCCTCCTCCCGGTTGGACGTGCCTGGAACACCTCACCAGGGAGGCGTCCAGGAGGCATCCTGATCAGATGCCCGAGCCACCTCATCTGACTCCTCTCGATGCGGAGGAGCAGCAGCTCTACTCTGAGCCCCCTCCCGGATGACTGAGCTTCTCACCCTATCTTTAAGGGAAAGCCCAGACACCCTGCGGAGGAAACTCATTTCAGCCGCTTGTATTCGCGATCTCATTCTTTCGGTCACTACCCATAGCTCATGACCATAGGTGAGGGTAGGAACATAGATCGACTGGTAAATTGAGAGCTTCGCCTTGCGGCTCAGCTCCTTTTTCACCAAGACAGACCGATGCAACGCCCGCATTACTGCGGATGCCGCACCGATCCGCCTGTCGATCTCACGCTCCATTCTTCCCTCACTCGTGAACAAGACCCCGAGATACTTGAACTCCTCCACTTGGGGCAGGATCTCGCTACCAACCCTGAGAGGGCACTCCACCCTTTTCCGGTTGAGGACCATGGTCTCGGATTTGGAGGTGCTGATTCTCATCCCAGCCGCTTCACACTCGGCTGCGAACCGATCCAGAGAGAGCTGAAGATCACGGCCTGATGAAGCAAACAGGACAACATCATCTGCAAAAAGCAGTGACCCAATCCTGAGCCCACCAAACCGGACCCCCTCAACACCCTGGCTGCGCCTAGAAATTCTGTCCATAAAAGTTATGAACAGAATCGGTGACAAAGGGCAGCCCTGGCGGAGTCCAACTCTCACTGGAAACGGGTTCGACTTACTGCCGGCAATGCGGACCAAGCTCTGACACTGATCGTACAGGGACTGAACAGCCCTTATCAGGGGAGCAGGTACCCCATACTCTCGGAGTACCCCCCACAGGATTCCCCGTGGGACACGGTCGAATGCCTTTTCTAAGTCCACAAAACACATGTAGACTGGTTGGGCAAACTCCCATGCACCCTCCAGGACCCTGCTAAGGGTATAGAGCTGGTCCACTGTTCCACAACCAGGACGAAAACCACACTGTTCCTCCTGAATCCGAGGCTCGACTATCCGACGGACCCTCCTCTCCAGGACCCCTGAATAGACTTTTCCAGGGAGGCTGAGGAGTGTGATCCCTCTGTAGTTGGAACACACCCTCCGATCCCCCTTCTTAAAGAGGGGGACCACCACCCCGGTCTGCCAATCCAGAGGCACTGTCCCTGATGTCCATGCGATGTTGCAGAGGCGTGTCAGCCAAGACAGTCCTACAATATCCAGAGCCTTGAGGAACTCCGGGCGTATCTCATCCACCCCCGGGGCCCTGCCACCAAGGAGTTTTTTGACCACCTCGGTGACCTCAGTCCCAGAGATGGGGGAGCCCACCTCCGAGTCCCCAGGCTCTGCTTCCTCATTGGAAGGCATGTTAATGGGATTGAGGAGGTCTTCGAAGTATTCCCCCCACCGACCCACAACGTCCCGAGTCGAGGTCAGCAGCGCACCATCCCCACCATATACAGTGTTGACACTGCACTGCTTCCCCTTCCTGAGACGCCATATGGTGGACCAGAATCTCCTCGAAGCCGTCCGAAAGTCATTCTCCATGGCCTCCCCAAACTCCTCCCATGCCCGAGTTTTTGCCTCAGCAACCACCAAAGCCGCATTCCGCTTGGCCTGCCGGTACCTATCAGCTGCCTCTGGGGTCCCACAGGACAAAAGGGACCGGTAGGACTCCTTCTTCAGCTTGACGGCATCCTTCACCGCCGGTGTCCACCAGCGGGTTCGGGGATTGCCGCCACGACAGGCACCGACCACCTTACGGCCACAGCTCCGGTCAGCTGCCTCAACAATAGAGGCACGGAACATGGCCCATTCGGACTCAATGTCCCCCCACCTCCCTCGGGATGTGGTCGAAGTTCTGCCGGAGGTGGGAGTTGAAGCTACTTCTGACAGGGGGCTCTGCCAGACGTTCCCAGCAGACCCTCACAACACGTTTGGGCCTACCACGCCTGACCGGCATCCTCCCCCACCATCGAAGCCAACTCACCACCAGGTGGTGATCAGTTGACAGCTCCGCCCCTCTCTTCACCCGAGTGTCCAAGACATGTGGCCGCAAGTCCGACGACACGACCACAAAGTCGATCATCGAACTGAGGCCTAGGGTGTCCTGGTGCCAAGTGCACATATGAACACCCCTATGCTTGAACATGGTGTTCGTTATGGACAATCCGTGACGAGCACAGAAGTCCAATAACAAAACACCGCTCGGGTTCAGATCAGGGGGGCCATTCCTCCCAATCACGCCCTTCCAGGTCTCACTGTCATTGCCCACGTGAGCATTGAAGTCTCCCAGCAGAACGAGGGAGTCCCCAGAAGGTATGCCCTCTAGCACCCCCTCCAGGGACTCCAAAAAGGGTGGGTACTCCGAACTGCTGTACAGTGCATACACACAAACAACAGTTAGGACCCGTCCCCCCACCCGAAGGCGAAGGGAGGCTACGCTCTCGCCCACCGGGGTAAACCCCAATGTACAGGCTCCAAGTCGGGGGGCAATAAGTATACCCACACCCGCTCGGCGCCTCTCACCGGGGGCAACTCCAGAGTGGTACAGAGTCCAGCCCCTCTCAAGGAGATTGGTTCCAGAGTCCAAGCTGTGTGTCGAGGTGAGTCCGACTATATCTAGCTGGAACCTCTCAACCTCACGCACTAGCTCAGGCTCCTTCCCCTTCAGAGAGGTGACATTCCACGTCCCAAGAGCCAGTTTCTGTAGCAGAGGATCGGACCGCCAAGGTCCCCGCCTTCGGCCACCACCCAACTCACACTGCACCCGACCTCCTTGGCCCCTCCCATAGGTGGTGAGCCCATGGGAAGGGGGACCCACGTTGCCTCTTCGGGCTGTGCCCGGCCGAGCCCCATGGGTGCAGGCCCGGCCACCAGGCGCTCGCCATCGAGCCCCACCTCCAGGCCTGGCTCCAGAGTGGGGCCCCCGGTGACCCGCGTCCGGGCAAGGGAAAACGCCGTCCAAAATGGTTTTTCTTCATAGGAGGTTTGTTTAACCGCTCTTTGTCTCATCCCTCACCTAGGACCAGTTTGCCTTGGGTGGCCCTACCAGGGGCATAAAGCCCCGGACAACAGAGCTCCTAGGATCATTGGGACACGCAAACCCCTCCACCACGATAAGGTGACGGTTAAAGGAGGGGTGACTGCAGCAATGTACAGAGACATCATGGATGAAAACCTGCTCCAGAGCGCTCTTGACCTCAGACTGGGGAGACGGTTCATCTTTCAGCAGGACAACGACCCTAAGCACACAGCCAAGATATCAAAGGAGTGGCTTCAGGACAACTCTGTGAATGTCCTTGAGTGGCCCAGACAGAGCCCAGACTTGAATCTGATTGAACATCTCTGGAGAGATCTTAAAATGGCTGTGCACCGACGCTTCCCATCCAACCTGATGGAGCTTGAGAGGTGCTGCAAAGAGGAATGGGCGAAACTGGCCAAGGATAGGTGTGCCAAGCTTGTGGCATCATATTCAAAAAGACTTGAGGCTGGAATTGCTGCCAAAGGGGCATCGACAAAATATTGAGCAAAGGCTGTGAATACTTATGTACATGGGATTTCTCAGTTTTTTTATTTTTAATAAATTTGCAAAAACCTCAAGTAAACTTTTTTCATGTTGTCATTATGGGGTGTTGTGTGTAGAATTCTGAGGAAAAAAATGAATTTAATCCATTTTGGAATAAGGCTGTAACATAACAAAATGTGGAAAAGGTGAGGCGCTGTGAATACTTTCTGGATGCACTGTATATATTTAATTTTTTAACGATATTTTAGATTTTATTTTATTTTGCTTTTTTGCCAAACAGGAGGGGGTGCGAAATCTTCAGTTGTCCCCGGGCGCTGAAAACCCTAACCACGCCTCTGATGGTGCTTGGTCAAGCAATGTGGAACCACACGATCCAGCAAAGAACCACAAAGTTCCATTAAAGAACCAGGATTTTTAAGAGTGTAGATATATATTGTATTGTTCTTCTTCACTTCGTCTTATTTATCCCTTTACCAATTCCTTATCTGCTTTGTGTAGCTCAGAGGTAGGCAAAGTCAGTCCTGGAGAGCCGCAGTGGCTGCTGGTTTTTGTTCCCACCCAGTTTCTTAATGAGGCAATTACTGCTGATGAAGCACTTATTGCTTAAGTGACATTTTGATGCTTCGTTTTAGTGGTCTCACTTGCTAAGGTTCCCCACCCTTAATTGCTTATTTCAATCTTAAACTGCTGCATTTACCGTTTTAATGGCTTCTTATTAGCAAAAAGATGTAAATGACAAAGCAGTCAGCAGTTCACCATCTAGCTTGTTTCAATTTACATCTGTGTGTGTTCATCATGCACTGTTTGATTTATTAAAACACTTAAAAGAAAACGTGACAGACTGAAAATGATCTGTTTTAGGCTTCAAATCATTTTGATGATTTCCCTGGAAAGGAAAAAAATCTGCAATATAAGAACCTTACATTGCAGACTAACAAGCCATAAAATTAAATAAGGTCTGTGATTGGCAAGGATTAGTTTCTAATTAAGGAATTGGGTTGGAATGAAAACCTGCAACCATTGCGGCTCTCCAGGGCTGACATTGCCTACCTCTGTTGTAGCTCAACAGTTTGGGGTGAAGGAGTCCAAAGCTTATAAAGACAGAATAGGAAAATGATTATGATGATGATGATTATTATTATTTCATTTGAGGTTATGCAACATACAGTAATTATTATAAGTGGCTTTCTTAGGATATGACAGCGTTTCTCAAACTTTAAGTATTTGCAACCTGAGTTTTCATAACAGTTTTAATCGCGCCCCCCTAACATTTTTTTGAAACCCTAATAAAATGTATTCCTATATTTTTTTCTGCCGATACACCGCTACAAGTTTCAAATTTTCCTATGAATAGTGAAATTACGCCACATATGGCAACATTCGCGCCCCCTCTTTTGTAGGGGAGCGCGCCCCACAGTTTGAGAACAGCTGCCTTACATGATGAGTCTTGTTTTATGCAGTTTTTTATTTGTTGCAGTTTTTAAGTATATTTACAATATTTATTTAGTAATTGATTAGAAACACTTTAAGGAATAGTTTTATAGGTTTACATTTCATAAGAATTTTAGTTTTATGGATGGTTACAAATAATTTGAAATAAAATTTGATTTACAGACTAGTGTACCCGTGCTTGCCTATGTGGCTCATATCCCACACATATACCTGAATATATTCCCATCCATCCATCCATTTTCCAACCCGCTGAATCCGAACACAGGGTCACGGGGGTCTGCTGGAGCCAATCCCAGCCAACACGGGGCGCAACCAGGCAGGGCGCCAGCCCACCGCAGGACACACACAAACACACCCACACACCATGCACACACTAGGGCCAATTAAGAACCACCAATCCACCTAACCTGCATGTCTTTGGATTGTGAGAGGAAACCAGAGCGCCCGGAGGAAACCCACGCAGACACGGGGAGAACATGCAAACTCCACACAGGGAGGACCCGGAAAGTGAACCCAGATCCCCAATTCTCCCAACTGCGAGGCAGCAGCGCTACCCACTGCGCCACCGTGCCACCCAATATATTCCCACCATCCATCCATCCATCCTCTTCCGCTTATCCGAGGTCGGGTCGCAGGGGCAGCAGCTTGAGCAGAGATGCCCAGACTTCCCTCTCCCCGGCCACTTCTTCTAGCTCTTCCGGGAGAATCCCGAGGTGTTCCCAGGCCAGCCAGGAGACATAGTCCCTCCAGCGTGTCCTGGGTCTTCCCTGGGGCCTCCTCCCGGTTAGACGTGCCCGGAACACCTCACCAGGGAGGCGTCCAGGAGGCATCCTGATCAGATGCCCGAGCCACCTCATCTGACTCCTCTCGATGCGGAGGAGCAGCGGCTCTACTCTGAGCCCCTCCCGGATGACTGAGCTTCTCACCCTATCTTTAAGGGAGAGCCCAGACACCCTGCGGAGGAAACTCATTTCAGCCGCTTGAATTCGATATCTCGTTCTTTCGGTCACTACCCATAGCTCATGACCATAGGTGAGGGTAGGAACATAGATCGACTGGTAAATTGAGAACTTCGCCTTGCGGCTCAGCTCCTTTTTCACCACGACAGACCGATGCAGAGCCCGCATTACTGCGGACGCCGCACCGATCCGCCTGTCGATCTCACGCTACATTCTTCCCTCACTCGTGAACAAGACCCCGAGATACTTGAACTCCTCCACTTGAGGCAGGATCTCGCTCCCAACCCTGAGAGGGCACTCCACCCTTTTCCGGCTGAGGACCATGGTCTCGGATATGGAGGTGTTGATTCACATCCCAGCCGCTTCACACTCAGCTGCGAACCGATCCAGAGAGAGCTGAAGATCACAGCCTGATGAAGCAAACAGGACAACATCATCTGCAAAAAGCAGTGACCCAATCCTGAGTCCACCAAACCGGACCCCCTCAACACCCTGGCTGTGCCTAGAAATTCTGTCCATAAAAGTTATGAACAGAATCGGTGACAAAGGGCAGCCCTGGCAGAGTCCAACTCTCACTGGAAACGGGTTTGACTTACTGCCGGCAATGCGGACCAAGCTCTGACACCGATCGTACAGGGGCTGAACAGCTCTTATCAGGGGGGCCGGTACCCCATACTCTCGGAGCACCCCCCACAGGATTCCTCGAGGGACACGGTCGAACGCCTTTTCCAAGTCCACAAAACACATGTAGACTGGTTGGGCAAACTCCCATGCACCCTCCAGGACTCTGCTAAGGGTGTAGAGCTGATCCACTCTTCCGCGACCAGGACGAAAACCACACTGTTCCTCCTGAATCTGAGGTTCGACTATCCGACGGACCCTCCTCTCCAGAACCCCCGAATAGACATTTCCAGGGAGGCTGAGGAGTGTGATCCCTCTGTAGTTGGTACACACCTCTTAAAGAGGGGGACCACCATCCCGGTCTGCCAATCCAGAGGCACTGTCCCTGATGTCCATGCGATGTTGTAGAGACGTGTCAACCAAGACAGCCCTACAACATCCAGAGCCTTTAGGAACTCCGGGCGTATCTCATCCACCCCCGGGGCCCTGCCACCAAGGAGTTTTTTGACCACCTCGGTGACCTCAGTCCCAGAGATGGGAAAGCCCACCTCCGAGTCCCCAGGCTCTGCTTCCTCATTGGAAGGCATGTTATTGGGATTCAGGAGGTCTTCGAAGTACTCCCCCCACCGACTCACAACGTCCCAAGTCGAGGTCAGCAGCACACCATCCCCATCATATACAGTGTTGACACTGCACTGCTTCCCCTTCCTGAGACGCCGGATGGTGGGCCAGAATCTCCTCAAAGCCGTCCGAAAGTCGTTCTCCATGGCCTCCCCAAACTCCTCCCATGCCCGAGTTTTTGCCTCACCAAACACCGAAGCCGCATTCCGCTTGGCCTGCCGGTACCTATCAGCTGCCTCCAGAGTCCCACAGGACAAAAGGGACCGGTAGGACTCCTTCTTCAGCTTGACGGCATCCTTCACCGCCGGTGTCCACCAACGGGTTCGGGGATTGCCGCCACGACAGGCACCGACCACCTTACGGCCACAGCTCCGGTCAGCCGCCTCAACAATAGAACATGGCCCATTCGGACTAAATGTCCCCCACCTCCCTCGGGACATGGTCAAAGTTCTGCCGGAGGTGGGAGTTGAAGCTACTTCTGACAGGGGGCTCTGCCAGACGTTCCCAGCAGACCCTCACAACACGTTTGGGCCTACCAGGCCTGACCGGCATCCTCCCCCACCATCGAAGCCAACTCACCACCAGGTGGTGATCAGTTGACAGCTCCACCCCTCTCTTCACCCGAGTGTCCAAGACATGTGGCCACAAGTCCGACGACACGACCACAAAGTCGATCATCGAACTGAGGCCTAGGGTGTCCTGGTGCCAAGTGCACATATGAACACCCCTATGCTTGAACATGGTGTTCGTTATGGACAATCAGTGACGAGCACAGAAGTCCAATAACAAAACACCACTCGGGTTCAGATCGGGGGGGGGGGGCCATTCCTCCCAATCACTGTCATTGCCCACGTGAGCATTGAAGTCTCCCAGCAGTACGAGGGAGTCCCCAGAAGGTATGCCCTCTAGCACCCCCTCCAGGGACTCCAAAAAGGGTGGGTACTCCGAACTGCTGTTCGGTGCATACGCACAAACAACAGTTAGGACCCGTCCCCCCACCCGAAGGCGAAGGGAGGCTACGCTCTCGCCCACCGGGGTAAACCCCAATGTACAGGCTCCAAGTCGGGGGGCAATAAGTATACCCACACCCGCTCGGCGCCTCTCACCGGGGGCAACTCCAGAGTGGTACAGAGTCCAGCCCCTCTCAAGGAGATTGGTTCCAGAGTCCAAGCTGTGTGTCGAGGTGAGTCCGACTATATCTAGCTGGAACCTCTCAACCTCACGCACTAGCTCAGGCTCCTTCCCCTTCAGAGAGGTGACATTCCACGTCCCAAGAGCCAGTTTCTGTAGCCGAGGATCGGACCGCCAAGGTCCCCGCCTTCGGCCACCACCCAACTCACACTGCACCCGACCTCCTTGGCCCCTCCCATAGGTGGTGAGCCCATGGGAAGGGGGACCCACGTTGCCTCTTGCACAGGCACACTGATCCAATCATTTATCAAATGTTGTTTGTCTTTAAACCATTCCACTTCCTTTTTTACACCATAAAATCCTAAAATCTGTATTAAAGTGGTTAAAATTGCAGGGAAATCCATAAATACAGTTAAAATAGTGCTCTCTCAATTCGTATTAAAAAATCATATCCAAAAATATATACTTTTAGCAATATATTATTTAAAATTTATATGGGGTGCAAATAGCACCCCCTATTGAAAGTTAAAAAAAATTGCTCCAAAAATTATTTTAAAATTATATTTGAAATTACTATTAAAAGAGTTACATTTTTTACTATAAATATATAAATAAATACCACAGCCAACACACTATACATTTTACCAAAGTTTTAAAATTAATTAAATAAATAACAAAAATTAGGCAAAAAATTGATTTAATCATTGATTTAAGTTTAGGCATCAAAAACAGTGGTTTTAAGTTTAGGGGTATGGGAAATGGTAAGATAACCTTAATCATAACCCCTAGGGTTATTATTTAAAATTAGGCAATACAACCTAGTTACAACAATTTTGAATTAGGGTTAAGGTTAGTTGGGCGGCATGGTGACGCAGTGGGTAACACTGCTGCCTCGCAGTAAGGAGGCCTTGATTCGCTTCCCGGGTCCTCCCTGCGTGGAGTTTGCATGTTCTCCCCGTGTCTGCGTGGGTTTCCTTCCACAATCCAAAGACATGCAGGTTAGCTGCATTGGCGATTCTAAATTGTGCTTGGTGTGTGTGTGCCCTGCGGTGGGCTGGCGCCCTGCCCTGGGGTTTGTTTCCTGCCTTGCACCCTGTGTTGGCTAGGATTGGCTCCAGCAGACTCCCGTAACCCTGCAGTTAGGATATAGCATGTTGGATAATGAATTGATGGATGGTTAGTTAGGATTAATTTTGGGCAGGAGTGGCAGCTTGGGTCTTGGGGCTGGAGCGAGTTATAAGAAATACTCCAGTGTGATCCATTGACATGGAAAGAGCTGAGTGCAGGAAGTCCTGGGGCCTTTCAAGCAGGATTTTCAAGGTCACTTCCCACTCATTACATTTAACGCTCTCTTTACTCAAGCATTTCTTGCCTTCACTGTTTTTGTCATGGCCCCCAGGCTGCCCCAGGTGCTGCCGTATTGTCTTCAGAGTTAGTTATTGCAATTCTGCGTCACAAACTAAATGTATAATTGCTACACCCCCCTGTCACACCCTGCCCAGCACTGTTCCTCTGTCACCTTTGATGTGGTGCTCTGCTGACCAGCAGTTGTAACCCCACAGCTGCAACAACACTCAGAATAAATTGGAATCATTAGTCGTATTAAATCCAAATGCAATCATATTTCCCACTTATATAAAAATATAACACATATTGTACGGGCAAAGTCTAGAAATGCACTTCAAAACAATTTTCCAATATTTTCAAGCGGGAAGAACAGGTTTTAAAACATGTTACTGGTGTCAAAGTTAATGTCGAAGTTGTTTGCTGATTCAGGAAAACTAAAGTTTAGACCAATTAAGTTAAAAGACGGAATATGGCATTCCGTCTGTGTCACTGTATAAGATGCCATTTAAAGTACACAAGTAATAAAGCACTTTATTAAATGACAGTCTTTGACAGCTGTATTTGTTTAGCTTTATTCTCTAGAGTTGTAGTGTGTATGACAGGTGTAAACGTGTCGGTATGCAGCATTGTAAAACCACAATGCCCCCCAATAACCACAGAGAGGCCTTTTCATATTCTTGTCAGGGCTGCGTTTCCTGAAAACTATGAATCTTTTCATTTAACAAGCAGCTCTAAAATACACATACATAATGTACAAGATACTTCTACGTGTGTTTCTCCAGATTCTCTTAACCGGCAACTTTACAAGAGACAGTAAAGTACTACTTGGCTAACCTCACCCCTGAAGTCGCCTACAAAAACGCATCATGAGTTGCTTGAAAAGCAGTTGATTCATAATAACATCATGATATATTTTTGTTATTGGTCCAATCAAATAAACTTGTAAATCCAATATAGTACACATCCACCTTAATAAAAAGTTAATTGTCTGTGTGTCCATCCTGATGCTATTTCTCTGACAATCCAAAAGATGCTGAATCGCAACTATTTTTAGTAAAAAAATGCCTTGCATTTACCATTCCAACAGATGGTGCATCACACACATTAACACTGTTTTTACAAACCCCAAACCAATTTGCATGTTACAGAGACTGATGCATTTAATTTCTCATTCCAACAGATGACACATCACAAACATTAACACTGCTTTTAAGAATCCCATGCCAAATTGCATATAATAAAGACTGAGGCATTCCAGTTTTCATTCCAACAGATGGCACATCACAAACATTAACATTACTTTTATGAATTCCATTCCATTTTACAAACCCCAAACCAATTTGCATGTTACAGAGACTGATGCATTTAATTTCTCATTCCAACAGATGACACATCACAAACATTAACACTGCTTTTAAGAATCCCATGCCAAATTGCATATAATAGAGACTGGAGCATTCCAGTTTTCATTCCAACAGATGGCGCGGCACAAATATTAACACTACTTTTATGAATTCTATACCATTTTACAAACCCCAAACCAATTTGCATGTTACAGAGACTGATGCATTGCATTTATCATTCCAACAGATGACACATCACAAACATTAACACTGCTTTTAAGAAGCCCATTCCAAATTGCATATAATAGAGATTGAGGCATTCCAGATTTCATTCCAACAGATGGCACATCACAAACATTAACATTACTTTTATGAATTCCATTCCATTTTACAAGCCCCAAACCAATTTGCATGTTACAGAGACTGATGTATTTCATTTCTCATTCCAACAGATGCTGCGGTGGGTTGGCACCCTGCCCAGGATTGGTTCCTGCCTAGTGCCCTGTGTTGGCTGGGATTGGCTCCGGCAGACCCCCGTGACCCTGTGTTTGGATTCAGCGGGTTGGAAAATGGATGGATGGATGGATTCCAACAGATGACACATCACAAACATTAACACTGCTTTTAAGAATCCCATGCCAAATTGCATATAATAGAGACTGAGGCATTCCAGTTTTGATTCCAACAGATGGCGCGGCACAAATATTAACATTACTTTTATGAATTCCATACCATTTTACAAACCCCAAACCAATTTGCATGTTACAGAGACTGATGCATTGCATTTGTCATTCGAACAGAAGACACATCACAAACATTAACACTGCTTTTAAGAATCCCATGCCAAATTGCATATAATAGAGATTGAGGCATTCCAGATTTCATTCCAACAGATGGCACATCACAAACATTAACACTGCTTTTAAGAATCTCATTCCAAATTGCATATAATAGAGATTGAGGCATTCCAGATTTCATTCCAACAGATGGCACATCACAAACATTAACACTATCCATCCATCCATCCATTTTCCAACCCGCTATATTCCTAACTACAGGGTCATGGGGGTCTGCTGGAGCCAATCCCAGCCAACACAGGGCACAAGGCAGGAACCAATCCTGGGCAGGGTGCCAACCCACCGCAGGACACACACACAAATACACCAAGCACACACTAGGGCCAATTTAGAATCGCCAATCCACCTAACCTGCATGTCTTTGGACTGTGGGAGGAAACCGGAGCGCCCGGAGGAAACCCACGCAGACACGGGGAGAACATGCAAACTCCATGCAGGGAGGACCCGGGAAGCGAACCCAGGTCCCCAGATCTCCCAACTGCGAGGCAGCAGCGCTATCCACTGCGCCACCGTGCCGCCCAACATTAACACTACTTTTATGAATTTCATACCATTTTACAAACCCCAAACCAATTTGCATGTTACAGAGACTAATGCATTGCATTTATCATTCCAATAGATGACACATCACAAACATTAACACTGCTTTTAAGAATCCCATTCCAAATTGCATATAATAGAGATTGAGGCATTCCAGATTTCATTCCAACAGATGGCACATCACAAACAATAACACTATTTTTATGAATTTCATACCATTTTACAAACCCCAAACCAATTTGCATGTTACAGATACTGATGCATTTCATTTCTCATTCCAACAGATGACACATCACAAACATTAACACTGCTTTTAAGAATCCCATGCCAAATTGCATATAATAGAGGTTGAGGCATTCCAGATTTCATTCCAACAGATGGCACATCACAAATATTAACACTGCTTTTAAGAATCCCATTCCAAATTGCATATAATAGAGATTGAGGCATTCCAGATTTCATTCCAACAGATGGCACATCACAAATATTAACACTGCTTTTAAGAATCCCATTCCAAATTGCATATAATAGAGATTGAGGCATTCCAGATTTCATTCCAACAGATGGCACATCACAAACATTAACACTACTTTTATGAATTTCATACCATTTTACAAACCCCAAACCAATTTGCATGTTAAAGAGACTGATGCATTGCATTTCTCATTCCAACAGATGGCACATCACAAACATTAACACTACTTTTATGAATTCCATTCCATTTTACAAACCCCAAACCAATTTGCATGTTACAGAGACTGATGCATTTCATTTCTCATTCGAACAGATGACACATCACAAACATTAACACTGCTTTTAAGAATCCCAGGCCAAATTGCATATAATAGAGACTGAGGCATTCCATTTGTAATTCCAACAGAATGCCCGCCCGCATCATTATTAGAACCCCCTCTATTTACCAGATCAATACTATCTTACAGCAGCTTCACTGGCTTCCAGTTAAGTTCCGCATTCAATTCAGAATTCTATCCACAACCTCGCCCCTCCATATCTGTCTGACCTCCTCCATGTTGCCATTCCCTCCCATACCCTTAGATCCTCTTCCTCCATCCACTTGACTGTCCCCTTCGCCCATCTTACCACCATGGGGTCACAGCATTCAGTTGCTCTGGAACTCACTACCATCTGAGTTTAGAAATATTGAATCATTTTCACTTTTCAAATCTAAACTTAAAACTCATTTGTTTAAGACTGCTTTTTCTCTTTAATTACAATTGTCTGATTTTAATTTTTGTATTTTAGTTTTGTTTATAATGTGTGTTTTATCTTTTGTTCGGTGTCCTTGAGTGTTCAGAAAGGCGCCTACAAATACATAAAATGTATTATTATTATTATTAAAGAGAATAGTGTGAAAAATTGAAAATATCCAGTGAGCAGTAGTTCTCTGGACAAAAATGACTTGTTGGTGCCAGAGATAAGAGAAGAATGGCCAGACTGGTTCAAGCTGATAGAAAGGAAGCAATAACTCAAATAACAATTCATTATAACCAAGGTCTGCAGAAGAGCCTCTCTGAACTCATAACACGTCAAACCTCATAGAAGATGGGCTACAGCAGCAGAAGACCACAGCTGGTGCCACTCCTGTCAGCTAAGGAAAGGCAACTAAGGCTACAATTCGCAAAGGATCATCAAAATTAGGCAGTAGAAGATCGGAAAAAATGTTGTCTGGTCTGATGAGTCTTAATTTTTGCTGCAACATTGTCGTACATGGCTGGGGGTCAGACCCGGCTGGGACGCCTGGAAGGACCAAGACGGGGCACATTTGTCCTCCGGACCACGAGGGGGCAACCGCCCTGGAGTAGAAGAGGCCCACGGAAGGGGAGCAGGAAGGCTCAGGACCGTTGGGGCCTCTGTTCACCGCCAGGGGGCGCCCCAAGCCTCATGGAGTCCAGGACTTATGTACTTCCGCCACACAGATGGAGGACAATCCTTCCACGGGTGATCTCCTGACGCTTCCGCCACACCAGGACGTGACATCAGGTAGAGTACCTGGAGCTCATCCGGGTGAGGATAAATGGGGCTGCCTCCCTCCTGTCATTGAGCTGGAGTCGGGAGCAGGAGCAGGACGAAGCTCCTGGAGAGAGAGGACAGGTGGCCCAGGGACGAGGAGAGAGAAAGCCCAGGAGAGAGGTGACTGGGGCTGAAGGCACTGTGAGTGGTGCGGGACTGTGAATTGAGTAGTGTTGTTGTGTGGAGAAGAGAAATAAAGAAGTCTTTTGGATAAAGATGTGGTCTCAGACTGGTGGTGTCCGGGCAACTATCACAACATTCAGATGGTAGGTTCAGAATTTGGCCTCAAACAACATGAAAGCATTGATCCTTCCTTCTTGTATCAACGGTTCAGTCAGGTAGTGGTGGTGTAATGGTGTGGGGGATATTTTCTTGGCCTACTTTGAGTCCCCTTAGTACCAACTGAGCATTGTTTAAATGCCACAGACTACCTGAGTATTGTTGATGACCATGTCCATCCCTTTATGATCTTCTGATGGCTCTTTCCAGGATGATAACACGCAATGTCACAAAGCTCAGATCATTTCAAACTGGTTTCTTGAACATGACAATGAGATCACTGGACTCAAATGGCCTCCACAGTCACCAAATCTCATTCCAGGAGAGCACCTTTGGGATGTGGTGGAAAACAGGAGATTCATTTACATTTACATTTACATCATTTAGCAGACGCTCTTATCCAGAGTGACTTACAACAGTGCTTAGTAGTCTACGACTGTTCTTCAGTCTTTAAGGCTAGGATTAAATCTACTGTCATTAAACAAGTTACCGCTGACCAAGTTGTACACAAAACCATGCTAGAAGAAAATAGCAAGTTATTAGTACAAAAATTTTTTTTTTTTTTTTTTTTTTGAGAAAAAGGGTAGAAAAAAAAGTATGGGGACTTTAGTCCAAGTGCTGTTGAAAGAAGTGTGTCTTCAGACAACGTTTGAAGACAGTGAGGGTCTCCGCTGTTCGTACAGCAAGAGGAAGTTCGTTCCACCACTGAGGAGCCAACACTGCAAAGAGTGTTGATGCATGTTGTCCTCTTCTTTTAAGTAAGGGTGGTTCGAGACGTGCAGTGCTTGATGTTCTGAGACAGCGAGAAGTGACATGCTGCTTAACCAGTGCTGATATGTAAGGTGGTGCAGTTCCAGTTTTGGCCTTAAAGGCAAGTGTTAGGGTTTTGAACCTGATGCGGGCAGCCACAGGGAGTCAGTGCAGGTTCCGCAGCAGAGGTGTAGTGTGTGAGAATTTGGGAATATTAAAAATGAGTCTTGCAGCTGCATTCTGGATCAATTGAAGTGGTCGTGTTGCCTTTAGTGAAAGTCCAGACATCAGAGAGTTGCAGTAGTCCAGCTTAGAGATGACCAAGGTCTGGACGAGAAGCTGAGTAGCCTCTGTAGTGAGAAAGGGGCGGATTCTCCTGATGTTGTAAAGAAGATATCTGCAGGACCTGGAGAGGTTGCTGATGTGTGGAGAAAAAGACAATTCATCATCTAGAGTGACACCAAGACTTCTTGCCGTTTTTGAGGGGACGATAACCGAGTTGTCAAGAGAGATTGCAAGGTCAAGATTCGGAGAGGAGTTGCCTTTGACAAATCTGTAGCAACGATGTCATGCTATCATGTCAGTATGGACCAAAATCCCTGAGGAATGTTTCCAGTATCTTGTTGAATCTCTACCAGTGGTTCTCAAACTTTGGGGCGGGCCCCCCTAGGGGGGCGCCAAGTAACAAAAAGGGGGGGGGGGCGCGAAGATGTGAAAAAAAAGAAAACAAGAATCGAAAATATGAAAAATACATCTATTGAAACCAAAACAAATTAACTTAAACTACATTCTGATATTAGAAAAATAAATATAGAGTTAGATAAATGTCGATAAAAGTTAAGTAGTGTGACAGATAGAGGGCGCTCTCGCTCCCTTGAACCCTCAGACTAAACGCCAGACACCAAATATGATATTTATTTGAACTATACAGTGCACAAAGCACCCTCCTCTCCACAATACTCATATAAATAACAATAATCAATTATCAATCATCCACTCTCCCAGATGCATTGCCACCCTTCCACCCAGCTCAGCTCAACATCTAGGATCTCCCACAGTCCTTTTATAGTCCATGACCCGGAAGTGCTGCTGAACTCCTCAGTCCATGTGACTTCCTAGCACTTTCGGGTCAGATCAAAAGCTCTTCTTTTCATCCGGGAAGTACGTCATTCCCTCTGTCGCTGTGACTAAGACGCACTTCCGGGTTATAGGGCACATAATAGTCTCTGGGCCTCCCTGCAGCGACTCCTGGCGGCCCCCATGGTATCCAGCAGGGCTGTGCATTAAAAATCCACTGTCCATAATTCCCTGCTGGCATTCGGGGAATCTCCATGCTGCAAGGAGGGCTCCATCTGGAGGCCTGGGGGTGTTGGCCGGGATGAATTGCCGGCCATATCTCACAGTAGGTATAATAAAATATGCATCTATGATTATATTGTAGCGGGGCTACATAGTTAGTGTTGTTAAATGTCAGTTCTAAGTGCGTCTTGCTGTTTATGTGTGTGTATCAGGAAATGCTGTCCCCGTAAAGGGGAATGGATGATGGAAGAAGACCACAGCCTCTAACCTGGAAAACACCTGTTCTTAATTAATCAATTACAGCCGTCACAAGGACTATTTAAGTAATCAGAAAGGAGAGAGGAGGAGGAGGGAGAAGAGAGGAGAAAGGAGACCATTCGTTTTCAACCACGTATCAACTTACTTGCAGGCCTGGTCTTAGGTATTATGGGGCCCTAGGCGAAAGGGGGGTCCAGGGGCCCCCTGAGGGGGGCGGAGCCCCCCTGGAAGCTCTGCAAAATGCGTGAAAATTAGACCAAGGAGTCGATCTGGGGCCCTAGTCGGTCGCCTACTTCGCCTATGCCTAAGGCCGGGCCTGTTACTTGCTGTTTTTCCACATCGCGCCTTTGCACCAGTTTGTTTTTCATGTTGCCGGACTGCTTTCATCCTTCATCTGCTGAGACCCCGGGGTCGATTCGCCATCCACCATACGCCGAGGAATCACGGTGAGGTTGTTCCATTTGCCGGGAAAATCAATCGACTCATTTACCACTAGTTCAGTCATCCGTATTCAGGACAGTTTTTATAACCGGACTCAAGTTCACAATCATTCAGTATATCATTCATTTTTGCTATTCGTGTTGTGTGTTATATGTTACAGGGGCAAGGGAGGGTTTTGTTGTATTTATATATGGTGGTGTCTCATTGTTGATGTGGTGGAGGGATATTTATATTTATATATGTTTCTATTTTTGCATTTGTCTTGTGGATTTATTTAAAACATTTATTTAAGTTTATTTTTACATCATCTGCTTTCTGCGTGCTTATATTTACATCATCGATTGTGGGGGAAAAGTGTAATTTGTTAAGAGGTACGGCTTGATAGTTAGATTCATCTCAGTAAATTATCCAGGCCACAGGTCTTGGAGGTGTAGTTGCCGGCTGGGTAAAGGGGTCGGCCGTTACAATATCATTAATTAAAAAAGAACAAATTGGTATTAGTGGGCTCCTTTCAAAAAAACCTTAGGGGGGCGCGATTAAAACTGTTATGAAAACTCGGGTCGCAAATACTTAAAGGTTGAGAAACGCGGTATCCTTCAATAAGGGCGCGCACAAAAAGGCGAGCTTCAAAAGGGCGACCTCAATTGAGCGAATGTTTTAATATTCTTGCTTTCGCCTTTTTATACGTTCAATCATTGCCTTTATCTAATCAATTTTCTGTAATAATTTTGTTGCGTTTGCCTTTATTCGCCGTGCCCAATTGAGGTCGCCCTTTTGAAGCTCGCCTTTTTGTGCGCGCCCTTATTGAATAGAACCGAGAAACGCTGATCTCTACCATGAAAAATTATGACAGTTCTGAAGGCAAATAGGGCCTGACCCGGTAATAGCAAGGTGAGAAAAATAAGAAAGAACTGGGAGTTACATTCAAGAAAATATGAATTGCAAAATATGCATACAAAGTAAATGCTGTGTCACAAACCATCAAAAGGACGTGAAAAGGGCAGCCGTTAGGGGCACCACAGGAGATGCAAATTTAAGCACTCGAGACACCTGAATGTGCCCAACAACACACCAGTCTAGCAGAAAAACGGTCAAGGCTGCAAACGTCTAACTTCTGATTGCACGTCTTAATGAATAGCTCATTTTAATATGTTGCATATCAACAGACCACAATGCTTACCTAAACTGTTTTTGCTGTTGTTATGCACAAAAGTGATGCTATAGTCAAAATAACATAAAGGTTTTGTAGCAGACAGAAGGAATAAGTTTCAGCACGTGGGGCCAACTACCTCCAGTAGTCTATGTGTGTCTGTCTTTTCTGTCACTGTACTCATTACAATGTACAAACTATGCATTCATTATTCATTTATTATTCAATTGTTCATTACTATTAATCTTCAGTTATCTTATGCTTATGAGCTCCAGAACGGATAACAACAATTTTAACATTTAATTTTCTCACAGCATCAAGTCTTTTGTTGATTTTTTTTTTGTCTCTTCTTGTCTTTTCACAGTTATTTACAGTTAGGTCCATAAATATTTGGACAGTGTACTGGCCTCACTGAATCTCCTGTTCAATTATCCAGCAAGCTAAACACCTTCATGCAATAATTCCCGGAACCACGAAGTGATGTAGAGAATGTTTAATTACAAAAATGGTGTGAAACTGTAAATACAAATACAAACAAACACTAATAAGTACTTGTATAAGTAACATAGAGTAAATACAGCAGCATTTATAACTAAGAGCTTAACAGCCAAAGGCTCAGTAAATTTATGTAATGAAATACAACATTTACTTTGACACTCCTTAACCAAAGTTACTTAAACAAAGACTAGAAAACTAGAAAAAAGAGAACTTACAGGGAATGCCTTCACAAGGGCTAACTAAGCAGGATGGCGAAGGATTGTTTGAGAGTACAAACACAGAGGTAATAAATACACCATGCTTACTGCTGCTGCACTCACTTCCTACTTCCTACTTCCTGCCTCCTGTCACATGGCTTCCTGCTTGCAGCAGTAGCATTAGGATTTTTATATTAGGATTACAAAGGTTTGCAAAAACAATTAGAACCAGAACACTCCCCATCTGGTATCTTTAAGATACCACCAAAAAACTGAGCCAAATACTTTAATCTGGTGATAAAAGAAAAACCAGTTCTGAAATAGGCCTGTAAAGGATTTTTGTTGCTCCTTGCTGAACTATCTTTATCTCGACCTTCCTTATTAATCCATCTTTGCTAGGAACAGCCTTCATTATTATTCCCATAGGCCACTCATTCCTCCTGACTTGCTTTTCCTTCAGAAGGACAACATCACCTTCTTTGATGTCAGGCCTTTTATTTTGCCATTTCTGTCGTGTCTGCAGAGTGCTGAGATATTCCGTTCTCCACCTGCTCCAGAATTCCTCAGCGAGGTATTGGACACGCTTCCATTGGTGTCTCAACATCTCACCTGTACCAAAGTTACTTTGAGACAGAAAAGGCGTGCCTATTTTTTGGGTGAGCAGCATGGAAGGTGTTAGGACATTAGGATGTTCAGGATCAGACGAAACAGGTACCAGGGGACGTGCATTAATTATGGTGATGACCTCTGCCATTAGCGTTGTTAACACTTCATGAGTAAGTCGTACACGACCAGACTGCAACAGCATGGAGTCTAATATGTGTCGTACCACTCCAATCATGCGTTCCCACCGTTTTGAGCTTAAGTGACTCTCAGAGGCATAAGTGGACAAAGAGTTCACTTCAGGTCGGATATCTACATCACTTTCTGGGTTGACGAGGTCAAATTTATTTTGTTCTTCTGGAATTTTCTTTACTGGAAGGCGAAGGAAGGGAGGTCCAGTAATCCATGTTGAACTGGAAAGCTTGGAGGCTGAAATGGAGCGTGAACCATGATCAGCAGGATTTTGATCTGTTGGCACATAATGCCACTGTTCAGGTTTAGAAGACTGCCGGATTCGTTGCACCCGATTATTTACATAGACACTAAAGCGTCTGGATTGATTGTGAATATAACCCAAAACCACTTTACTATCTGTATAAAAACTAGTGGAGTTTAGCTGGAGATCTATTTCCTCACTGACGACTTCCGCAATCTCCACAGCTAGCACCGCAGCACATAGCTCCAGCCTGGGCACTGTAAGTTCAGGTCGGGGGGCAAGTCTTGCCTTGCCGAGGACAAAGCCCACATCTATTTGCTTGTCATGGCTTAGAAATTTGAGATAAGCCACAGCAGCAACGGAATTAACAGAGGCATCTGAAAAAATGCACAGCTCAATGTGCAGGGCATTAGAAGGTGGAATAGCAGAATATATACGGGGTATTTGAATGCCTCTGAGGCACTGCAGTGAACTCTGCCATTGCACCCATTGTTCATGCATGCTTTCTGGAAGGTTGGTGTCCCAATCACTGCCGTGTCTCGAGAGTTCTCTAAGTAGTAAGCGCCCCCGGATAGTCACTGGTGCCAGGAAACCCAGCGGGTCAAAAAGACTATTGACCGTGGAGAGTACTCCTCTGCGGGTATATGGTCTCTCAGTTTCAGGTGCATAAAATGTAAAAATGTCTGACATAATATTCCATCTTACCCCAAGACTTCGCTGATCAGGTAGGTCATCCACAAACAAGTCAAGATTTTGTAGATCCTTAGCTCGATCTTCCATTAAGAACGCATCCATCACCTCAGCTTTGTTAGAGGCCACTTTGTGGAGCCTAAGATTTGAAGCTGCTAACATTTCCTGTGTTCTCTTAAGGAGATCAATTGCTTCCTCCACAGTGGGGACAGACTTTAAAGCATCATCCATATAAAAGTCTCTTTGAATAAAGCGGCACACATCACTGCCATACTCTTTTTCTCCTTCTTGTGCAACTCGCCTTAGACCATAAATGGCCACAGCAGGTGAGGGACTATTACCAAAAACATGCACCCTCATTCTATGGTCAACAACCCTTTTGTCCTGGTCACTGTCCTCATACCATAGAAAGCGCAAAACATCCCTACAATCTTCTCGCACTAGAAAACAATGAAACATTTGCTGAATGTCAGCCGTAAGTGCAACGGGGTTCTTCCTAAATCTTATAAGGATACCCAACAGGCTATTATTCAAGTCTGGCCCAGAGAGCAGCACATTGTTAAGGGAAACCCCTTCAAATTGAGCACTAGAATCAAAAACCACACGTATTTGGGTGGGCTTTTGTGTGTGGTACACTCCGAAGAAGGGCAAATACCAGTACTCCTTACCTTCTTGAACCGGAGGCGCAAGCTCCGCATGACAGCTATCCAACATCCTTTTCATGAATTCTAGAAAATGAGCTTTCATCTCTGGATGTTTCTCAAGGGTGCGGCTTAGAGATCTAAAACGATTCATAGCATATACACGATTATTAGGCAATTGCCTACGTGCTTTGCGAAAAGGAAGTGGGGCCACCCAGCTGTTGCTGGAGTCTTGGAAGAATTCATTCAACATAGTTTTGAGAAACAAAAGATCTTCCATAGAAGGTGCAGGTTTGTGATCACTTTTTGTTTGGTAGAAAACCGATTGTCCAAGTTTCTCCCCATTTGCTCCAGTCAGATGGCTTTCACTGGGAATGCAGCAGAAGAGTTGGTGCTGCTCAGAAGGGATGAACCTCTCTTTGACCATCATATGGCTCTCGCATGGGTGAAAGAGACTTGGCCTGCCATTATCCAGGATGTAAGTTTTCATGCTAGTGACCTCTGAAGGCCTGTGTGTACCACCCAGGCACACATCACCAATTATTACCCAGCCCAAGTCCAATTTTTGGGCATATGCTGCATCATGGGGCCCATTGATCTGCTTACGGACTTTATGCACCCTTAACATGTCCCTTCCCAGCAACAGCAGAATTGCTGCTTCTCTATCACGAGGTGGTATTTCATTGGCGATTGCCTTGAGGTGATGGTGATTGTGAGCAGCTTCTGGAGTAGGAATTTCATCCCTGTTGTCAGGGATCATATAGCATTCTAGGAGTGTGGGCAAAGGAAGACTTACTTTTTCATCTAATGACTCTATGATATAACCAACCGCTCGCCTGCCAGTAGTCTCAGCTATTCCAGAGCAGGTTTTCAATGTATATGCAGCTGAAGGTCCATCTATGTTGAAAATGTCAAAAAAATCTGGCCGAGCTAGGGACCTATTGCTTTGGTCATCCAGCATGGCATACATCCTCCTGCTTTTGCTGCGGTCACTGGCTGGATAAACATTCACAAGGCATATTTTTGCACAGGATTTCCCACTAAAGCCTTCACCACACACCTCAGTGCATTTGGACGTAATAGCGTCATCTGCTGCTTCTTTCTTCTCCCCGCCATGCTGTGCGAGGGGAGAAGGGGACTTGGACAGCCAAGGAGCTGGGCCTGGATGGAGGGCAGCTGAATGCCTGTCACTCTCACATTCAGAACATTTGACACTTGTTTCACAACATCTGGCAACATGTTTGGTTGATGCGCAGCATTTGAAACAGATGTTATGTGTTTTTAATATTCTTTTCCGTTCATCGAGGGGCATCTCTCTAAAGCCTCTGCACTTTCTCAGGGGGTGAGGTTTGCGATCAACTGGACATTGTCTATCTGGGTCATCATTGGCTGGGGAATTGGAACAGGGAGTAATATCTGTTTTGTGTACAGACACTGGCTTACGGGCATTACTGTGACTCTCGACGAATCTCTCTCTCTTGTTTGGGTTAACAGTGGAGGAGGGGAGAGTAAAGCTGGGGTCATTACGTGCCTTAGCTTCACCGCGTATGAACTGCAAAAAGAAGGAAAATGGGGGAAAGGTGACCTTGTGTTCTTGCTTATAGCGGGAGCCCTGCATCATCCACTTCTCCTGAAGCGCATATGGGAGCTTTTCTACTATTGGGTTAACACCTCTAGCAGTGTCCAAGTAGGAAAGCCCTGCTAAAAAACCATCTCGTTTTGCAGCCTCAACCTCAGACAGTAAATCACTCAGTTCCCTAAGCTTTTGGTGTTCTTTTGGTAATATTTTAGGAAAATTGTCCAGTTTTGCAAGCAGAGCACTTTCTATGGCTTCTGGCGACCCATAAATCTTCTCCAATCTCTCCCAAATGCGCTGCAGCCCAATAGACAAGTTCCGCACATTCGCTGACTTAATGCGACGCGCATGTTCTGCAGATTCTGTCCCAAGCCATTTAATCAATAAATCTATCTCTTCTCCCGCTGTAAGACCCAATGTCTCTATGGCATTAAGGAATGTGAATTTCCAGGCCAAATAATTCTCGGGCCGGTCTTCAAATTTATTTAGTCCGGATGATATCAGTTGGCTTCGTACCAGATACCTTGCTAAATCTGATGAGGCATGGTCACGAGAGTGTCCAGCACTTTCATCCATGTGGTGGTTATAACGACTGGGGCAAGGTGTTAGCACAGGCAGGCTCCGAGCACTGCTTGGCTGATTACTTAAAAGGGTAGGATGGCTCCTTTGCCTTAAAGGAGACTCTTTATTGTGTACAGTAGTATCTGCAAGATGACCTGATGCCAGATAGCTTGCTTCTTCTCGGGCTATATTTTCATCTGCTACCAGGTTGAGGACACACATGTCCGGAATGGGGCCATTATTCAAACATCCTTCCCTGAATGAATGCCTGCCGCTATGCTCATTTACATACTGTTCAGTACGCTGCTGTGGGCTCTGTGCTGGCAGTAACTGGGATCTGAGTTCAATTTCTGCGGCCTCTAAGTTTGCAACTGCAGCCTCCATCACAGCTGCTTCAGCCAGCGCAGCCTCTGCCTCTCTCTCTTTCTCCAGAGCATCTAACATGGCTTCTAGACGGGCCTTTTCCATTCTAAGTTCAATCTCCTTCTTTGAAAAGGCAGCTCTAGCTTGGGCAGCTTCTGCCTTAGCACGTGCTTTGGCTGCTGCTACACTGACATTTGAAACAGCAGAAGATTTAGTCGAACGACAAGCAACAGATCTAACTTCCAATTCTTGAAGCTCCATTTTACATGGACAACTGGACAATGTAGTAACTGTAACTCCTCTAGCAATTCTTGAGCAAATTACTGCGCTGTTATTTCTGCCTTAATATGCCTTATAAGACAATGGAGTCAGAGCCACTGAGCAATCTTGCTTGTAGGTCTCCCTTTTCACTGTACTGGCCTCACTGAATCTCCTGTTCAATTATCCAGCAAGCTAAACACCTTCATGCAATAATTCCCGGAACCACGAAGTGATGTAGAGAATGTTTAATTACAAAAATGGTGTGAAACTGTAAATACAAATACAAACAAACACTAATAAGTACTTGTATAAGTAACATAGAGTAAATACAGCAGCATTTATAACTAAGAGCTTAACAGCCAAAGGCTCAGTAAATTTATGTAATGAAATACAACATTTACTTTGACACTCCTTAACCAAAGTTACTTAAACAAAGACTAGAAAACTAGAAAAAAGAGAACTTACAGGGAATGCCTTCACAAGGGCTAACTAAGCAGGATGGCGAAGGATTGTTTGAGAGTACAAACACAGAGGTAATAAACACACCATGTTTACTGCTGCTGCACTCACTTCCTACTTCCTGCCTCCTGTCACATGGCTTCCTGCTTGCAGCAGTAGCATTAGGATTTTTATATTAGGATTACAAAGGTTTGCAAAAACAATTAGAACCAGAACAGACAGAGACAACTTTTTTCTAATTTTGGTTCTGTACATGACCACAATGAATTTGAAATGAAACAACTCAGATGCAGTTGAAGTGCAGACTTTCAGCTTTAATTCAGTGGGGTGAACAAAACGATTTCATAAAAATGTGAGGCAACTAAAGTATTTTTTGAACACAATCCCTTCATTTCAGGGGCTCAAAAGTAATTGGACAATTGACTCAAAGGCTATGTCATGGGCAGGTGTGTGCAAGTCCGTCGTTATGTCCTTATCAATTACGCAGATAAAAGGCCTGGAGTTGATTTGAGGTGTGCTGCTTGCATGTGGAAGATTTTGCTGTGAACAGACAACATGCGGTCAAAGGAGCTCTCCATGCAGGTGACAGAAGCCATCCTTAAGCTGCGAAAACAGAAAAAACCCATCGGAGAAATTGCTACAATATTACGAGTGGCAAAATCTACAGTTTGGTACATCCCGAGAAAGAAAGCAAGCACTGGTGAACTCAGCAACGCAAAAAGACCTGGACGTCCACGGAAGACAACAGTGGTGGATGATCGCAGAATCATTTCCATGATGAAGAGAAACCCCTTCACAACAGCCAACCAAGTGAACAACACTCTCCAGGGGGTCGGCGTATCGATATCCAAGTCTACCATAAAGAGAAGACTGCATGAAAGTAAATACAGAGGGTGCACTGCAAGGTGCAAGCCAATCATAAGCCTCAAGAATAGAAAGGCGAGATTGGACTTTGCTAAAGAACATCTAAAAAAGCCATCACAGTTCTGGAAAACATTCTTTGGACAGATGAAACCAAGATCAACCTCTACCAGAATGATGGCAAGAAAAAAGGATGGAGAAGGCGTGGAACAGCTCATTATCCAAAGCATAGCACATCATCTGTAAAACACGGTGGAGGGAGGCAGTGTGATTGCTGCCAGTGGCACTGGGACACAAGTGTTTATTGATGATGTGACACAGGACAGAAGCAGCCGAATGAATTCTGAGGTGTTTAGAGACATACTGTCTGCTCAAATCCAGCTAAATACAGCAGTCAAACTGATTCATGATACAGATGGACAATGACCCAAAACATACAGCCAAAGCAACCCAGGAGTTTATTAAAGCAAAGAAGTGGAAAATTCTGGAATGGCCAAGTCAGTCACCTGATCTTAACCCAACTGAGCAGGCATTTCACTTGTTGAAGACTAAACTTCAGACAGAGAGGCCCACAAACAGCAACTGAAAGCCGCTGCAGTAAAGGCCTGGCAGAGCATTAAAAAGGAGGAAACCCAACATCTGGTGATGTCCAGGAGTTCAAGACTTCAGGCTGTCATTGCCAGCAAAGGGTTTTCAACCAAGTATTAGAAATGAACATTTGATTTCCAGTTATTTCATTTGTCCAATTACTTTGAGCCCCTGAAATGAAGGGATTGTGTTCACAAAATGCTTTAGTTGCTTCACATTTTTATGCAATCGTTTTGTTCACCCCACTGAATTAAAGCTGAAAGTCTGCACTTCAACTGCATCGGAGTTGTTTCATTTAAAATTCATTGTGGTAATGTACAGAACAAAAATTAGAAAAACGTTGTCTCTGTCCAAATATTTATGGACCTAACTGTATTTCTATAATACTTGAGGAAACATTTTCTGTTGTTTTTGTAGAGCACTGGCTGATTAAAGCACACAGACTGAAGACAATTAGTGGTTGGAAGAAACCCTGTAGGCAGAGCCTTTTCACCTGCAGATTTCCCTGCTATTAAGTGCAACATGTTTAGCGAGTTGATTCCAGACGTTTACCTTCCTTTTGAGAATTCTGTCTGGCCCCGCAGGACTAATACCTTCCTTTCTACTATACTACTGGTTTGCTGAGGCGTTGGTTTGTCTCCTGAGGGCCTGTCACAGGTGTCAGTAGGCATGCACGAGGGAAGATACCTGCTGTCACCCATTACCAGTTCAGCAATAAACTTTCTTGCTTTTTGACGTATTCAATGAAGACAGTGTGGATATGACCAGGAAACCTTGCCACAATATGGTCAGAATATGGTCATGGTTCCTCTAGGATGGATTACATCTTGTAGTATAGGGCCGGCAGTTTATCCCGGCCAATACCCCCACGCCGCCAGATGGAGCCCTCCCTGCAACATGGAGGTGTTCCATGAATTCCAGCAGGGCATCATGGACCTTGGAGTTTTAATTCACAGCCCTGCTGGATACCGTAGGGGATGCTGCAAGGAGGCTCATTGACTTGTGTTTTCAATATAACCCGGAAGTACTTCCCAGTCACGGGGACAGAGGAAATGACGTACTTCCAGGTTGAAGAGAAGAAGAAGATTAATCTGACCCGGAAGTGAAGGACTGAAGCATTTCCGGTTCAGGGACTACAAATGGACTGTGGGAAACCCCAGCAGATTGAGCCGAGTTGGAAGGAAAGGTGAGTGAGCTGCTGGGAGTAGAGGATTGTTGTTGAATATTGATTATTGTGATTATTGATTGTTTATTGTGTATAGTGGAGGTGGAGGTGCTTGGTGCACTTTATTATTATAATAAATAATTATTGGACTTTTATCTGGTGTCTGACGATTGGTCTGAGGGTTCAAGGGGACGACAGCGCCCCCAATCTGTCACAATCTGAAACAGAGTGGAACCAATGTGTTGGGGTGGCATATTAGTAGGTTAGTTGACGACTATTTAAACTAGCAATTGTGGAGCCAGAGAGTGTAGGACAGAGCAGGTTTAGAAGAGTACATAAGGAGAGGAATAATAGTGTAAAAACAAATGTATATAATAATGTAAATTCTAGTCCAAGGTTTAAGTGCCAAAGTACAATAGGTAACACATTAAAACAGATTATCTTAATTCTGGAAGTATCAATAATAAAACAAGTGAGTTGAGGTTGTATGTAGCTGAGCATGATTATGATATTATAGAAATAACAGAAACCTGGCTAAATAACAAAGATGGGGATGAGTATAACATAGAGGGATACACGTTTTAGAATGGATAGGCAGAACAGGAAAGGGGTAGTGTTTCCGTTTATGTAAAGCAGAATTGAATGCAGGACTTCTTCAGTTGGAGAGTGAACCCCATCTTAGTGAAGACGTCAAGATTTGTCCAGAAACCATTAAGGAAAGAGACCTTATTTTCAGACCCCTCAATGTAGACAGTAATTTCAGTACCTACCTTTTTAAAAATATTAAATAGGCAATTTTACAGGGATTATTATAGTCAGGGGGGAGTGATGATTATGAAACTGGAAACTGAAGGTGTGATGATGAATGTTGTTAGTGCATATGCCCCGCAGGTTGGGTGTGTGATGGATGAGAAAGAAGATTTCTGGAGTGAGTTGGATAAAAGTGGTGGAGAGTGTACCCACGGGACTGAGTGTGGTGATTGGAGCGGATCTAAATGGATATATTGTTGAAGGGAACAGAGGTAATGGGAAGGTGATGGTTAGGTATGGTGTCAAGGGGGGGAATGAAGAAGATCAGATGATAGTGGATCTTGTGAAAATGATGGACATCCATCCATCCATCCATTTTTCAACCCGCTGAATCCGAACACAGGGTCATGGGGGTCTGCTGGAGCCAATCCCAGCCAACACAGGGCACAAGGCAGGAACCAATTCCGGGTAGGGTGCCAACCCACCGCAGGACAGACACAAACACACCCACACACCAAGCACACACTAGGGACAATTTAGAATCGCCAATCCACCTAACCTGCATGTCTTTGGACTGTGGGAGGAAACCGGAGCGCCCGGAGGAAACCCACGCAGACACGGGGACAACATGCAAACTCCACGCAGGGAGGACCCAGGAAGCAAACCCAGGTCCCCAGGTCTCCCAACTATGAGACAGCAGCGCTACCCAATGCGCCACTGTGCTGCCCAATGATGGACATGGCATATTTAAAAAAAAAAGAGAGAGGAACACAGGGTAAAGTACAAGAGTGGAGGAAGATGCACACAGGTAGATGATATCCTATGCTGGATGGTCAGTCTGAAGGAGATTGGAGTCTGCTAAGTGGTGGCAGGTGAAAGTGTTGATAGGCAGCAAAGGATGGTGGTCTGTAGGAGGAGGTAAGACAGGCACTGGGTGGCAGTGAAGACAGCTGGGCACCTACAGCAGAAGTGGTAAGGGTCATAGCTAGAAGGTGTCTCTTGACATACTGTTCCTTCAGAATAACTCCTACTCCATTTCTCCTCTCATCGACACCATGATAGAACAATTTGAATCCACCTCTGATCCACCTGGCCTTACTCCCGTTCCATTTAGTCTCTTGCACGTACAATATATCAACCTTCCTTCTCTCCATCATATCTGCTAACTCTCTTCCCTTACCAGTCATACTGCCAACATTCAAAGTTCCTACCCTCAGTTCCACTCTCTTTACCTTCCTCCTCTCCTCCTGCCTCTGGACACGTCTCCCTCTCTTCTTCTCCTTCTTCTTCTTCTTCAGCCAACAGGAGCCCAATTTCCGCCAGCACCCTGTTGACTAACAGTACTGGTGGCAGTCGTTGTTAACCCGGGGCTCGACCAACCTGGTATGGAAATTTGTATTGTTGTCCGCATGTTGATTTGGCAAAATTTTACACCTGCTGCCCTTCCTGACGTAACCCTCCCGATTTATCCGGGCTTGGGATCGGCACGAAGAACACACTGGTTTGTGCATCCCCTGTGGCTGGGTTAGCTTTGTCACAGATATTCCTCTAAAAATTCCTCAGGAGAAATAGCCTCAGACAAAAAGGAGACATTAGAAACAACTGAGGTACAATGAGTCAAAAATTGAGAATTTGATTTGAAATGTGTGGTATAGGGCGGCATGGTGGAGCAGTGGGTAGTGCTGCTGCCTCACAGTTGGGAGACCTGGGTTCGCTTCCTGGGTCCTCCCTGCGTGGAGTTTGCATGTTCTCCCCGTGTCTGCGTGGGTTTCCTCTGGGCACTCCGGTTTCCTCCCACAGTCCAAAGACATGCTGGTTAGGTGGATTGGTGATACTAAACTGGCCCTAGTGTGTGCTTGGTGTGTTTGTGTGTGTCCTGCGGTAGGTTGGCACCCTGCCCGGGATTGTTTCCTGCCTTGTGCCCTGTGTTGGCTGGGATTGGCTCCAGCAGACCCCCGTGACCCTGTGTTCGGATTCAGCGGGTTGGAAAATGGAATGATGAATATTTTATTTGTACTTCGTGTTGTTACACTGTGGTCCCTGAGCTTCTCATTTTCGTCTACCTGTATACTTGTATATGGTTGAGATGACAATAAAGTTCACTTTGACTTGACTTTGACTTGAGATCTCTTTCGAGTTTCATTTTAATCTTTTTGAAGACTTCATATTTTTTTACATATTACTTGACTGATGCCTTTATCCAAGAATGACGTACAACTGGTCACATGTCCTTTGCTTTAAAATTTGAGCACAGGCAGATGGAGGGACTTGCTTAAGGTTACATGGTGTCTGAAGTGGGATCTGAACACACAATGTAAGGGTTTGAAGGGTAAACCACTAAGCCACAGTGCTTGCCTTTTCTTCTAGAAATGAGTTTGATTGAAGCACAGAATTATACATTAGAGCAACTAATTGTATTTTTCAGAAGAAAGGGCTACAGTTTTATAATCCTAGTAAAGTGTTTTATTACTACAAATTCACCACATATTACCGAGAACACAATGTAAATATTTTCAAGTTGCAAAAATAAAACACTGCCTTGGAAAATCTGAGGGCGTTGGGTGGCTCTGCTGAGATCTTTTGCTGAAACTCAAGAGGAGACACGCGGGGGGCATTTTGTCACTCAGGAGAAAAATCTGAGAAGCACGAGGCAAAAGAAGACGTCACCATTTTATTTCTTTCTCATTTCATTGTTGTCTAGGAGAAACCAAAAAGATAATAAGGAGATCTCTCTTTTTTGATTAGTTTTTAATTCCTATGGGATGCATCCATATTCTCTTTTCCCACTTCAAACACGGTCCCTGGATATTTTTAGAACTCACTTACTGTGTAGTTACTTTGCCATCAGTCTTTTTTGTGTACTGGCCAAAAAAAGAAACATCTGTTTTGTTCAATTTGTATGTTGAGTTTATTTTTTGCCCACTCTAACAGTATCTCAAGCTGAGCTTCCTTGCTATCTTATTCCACTTAATTTTCATTTTCTTTTTTTTCCTTTTTATAATATTAAACCATTTTACATTTCCATAAAGCCTATAAACGGCTTCTAGATCATCACTCGGCTATTTAGATACTAAAAATTGCATCCTGAGTATTCACGGCACCTCTGTTTTTAAACCTCTTACTCTGATTGCATTATTGTCGAATGAGTCCATTCTTCTCCATGCGATGTGCTCCTTTATACCAGCATTAATGTCATTTCCAATCTTCGACAAGACGAGTGAGGGAGACGCCACTTGAATTGAGCCAACTGCTTTGATTTAATAGGCGGTTTGGCTTTAAAAGCTGACACACAGCCTGACATATTTCAGCAGCTCTCCCTATCTGTGCTCTTATTATGGTCATGAATTCAGTTTATCGGAGACACTGCGAGGTCAGAGTCACAGTCCACTTGAGCAAAAGTGTCAGCCAGTACCATCTCTGCTGCATTACTCGGCTGCAGTAAATTACGGGGTTGCTATCAGTCTGAATGACTTTTATCCTCAGAGAAGAAAGCCACAAATTGCTACATTGAATGGCAAAATCAGTATTTACAACAGAAAATATTTTCAATATCAGTAAACAATAAAATGGACTAAGCCGTCATACTTGAAAAGGGAAGCAAAAAGAAATCCTCATAAATATGTTTCCAAAGTGACTGTTTTTATCTTGAGAACATGAGAAAATAAAGGAACAGAAATTTGGATTGGAGGTATGTAAAAATGTGACTTTTTTCAAATAAAGAATACTGGCTACTCCACATACTGTAACTTTTTAAATAATGTATAATACAACTTGAGAAAAAGAAACAAAACAGTGCACATGTGCTTATATATACAATACAATACAATCTATATATATAATTCACTAAGACCATGGCAAGCAAGACGAACGCAAGACAAGAGCCACGCCCACCAACAATTCACTAAGCACCCGGCCATGGCACGCAAGACAGAGACCATGGGATATGCACAACAGAGCCCTGCCCGCCAACTCTAACCCTCCTCCCAAGTCCACCCCAGCACGCAACACCTCACCAAACACCACCTCAGTCGCTTTTGTCTCTGCTACAGTCCACATGCACCTCTGAGCCACGTTGACTTTCCATTGTTCTTTTCGGTTCCGGCTGCTTTTCTATATATAATCCACCGAGTCGCCCGACCATGGGATACGCACGCACGCAAGACAGAGCCCCGCCCGCCAACTCTAGCACTTACTGTCGCTGGTTGCATTAACAAGCAACCTTTGTGGTGTCACATGCATGTACTTACACTGATGACAAATATGACAGCTCTTCCTCACGAACAAGATTTCGCAAGATGGGAAAAATGGAACACCTGCAACATTACCTTCACATTGTTTTCTTTTTATTTCTGATCCCGTTCAACAACTATGTGGCGACATCGACTTCTCAACTGTGACTCCGGAACAACTCAGTACGTGAGCTATATTAAGCGTCACCAACGAAGACTCGCTACACCTTAGTGAACAAGTACTGAAACTTATCGCTACCGACGAAGTGACTTTCACCAGCGTTGACTCCATCGTCACAGATAATCCCGCAGATCAAGTTTCATTCCCTGAAGAATTTCTTAACAGTCTTACTCCCACTGGCATGCCTCCACATAAACTCAAAATTAAAATAGGTTCAGTCGTCATGCTTCTCAGAAACCTCATGCCAGCAAGAAGTCTCTGTAAAGGTACTAGACTTTCTGTTACCAGCATTCACCACAATGTAGTAGAGTGTAAAACAATCACAGCTGCTACCTCACAAACTGTCCTTATTCCCCGGATATCCATGACCCCATCAAATTCAAATTTGCCTTTTACTTTTACACGCAGACAATTTCCTGTTAGATTGGCCTTTGCAATGACAATTAATAAGGCACAGGGACAAACTTTCAAAAAGATATGCCTGTATCTGCCAAAACCAGTTTTCAATCACGGACAATTGTATGTTACTCTCTCCAGAGTTCCATCTTTTCATTCACTCACAGTCGTATCCTCAAACTCACCCCATTTGGACATCTGTGTCTTTCAGGAAGTGTTCACCCATCAATAAATAATTATGCGGCGTATGCTACACCGCGGGTTGGCTAGTTCAATTTATTTTTGTACTAGACAAAGAGCCTGTTTCGACAACGTAAGATGAAATGGGCACAAGTGGAATAGTAAGAAGTATAAGCACCACAAACCTGATATAGGTGTATTGAATGAATGCGTAATTAGGCCTTGAGCTATAGCCAAAATCGCCTTTCAGGCCTCTAGAGCTTTAATCGAAGTCGCCTTTCTCTTTGAATTTTTGCGTCCATAAATCCTCCGCCTCCTGCGATGTTGGGGTTCGATGTCGGCCGTAGTCATCTTTCTCTTTGAATTTTCGCGGCCGTAAATCCGCCGCCTGCCGCGATGTTGGTCTCGTAAGGTTTTTCGGGCAGCTGCACAGAAGGCGACTGCACAGAAGGCTTCGGACGGACGTGAGTGAGTGAGTGAGTGAGTGAGTGAGTGAGTGAGTGAGTGAGGAGACTGGCGAATTATGTACTAAGATAGCCCAAAATCACACAAGAAGTGCATGCCCTGCCTCTTGACAGCCCCCCAGCCTTGACTCTCTAAGAAGACAAGGAAAAACTCCCACAAAAACCCTTGTAGGGAAAAAATGGAAGAAACCTCAGGAAAGGGCAGTTCAAAGAGAGACCCCTGTCCAGGTAGGTTGGGCGTGAAGTGGGTGTCAAAGAGATGGGGGTCAATACAATACAATACACAGAACAGAACAAATCCTCAATACAGTATAAAAATAAAAATTTTACAATTACGGAGCAGAATTTAACAGTAGATGATATCCCATAATATGATTTGGATTTGTTTAGAGTCCTGGAGACCTTGGCCATCAAGCTGCCTCCCCCATTTGGCCAGTGCTGGGCCAGCCAATCCAATGAAAGGACCCCTCTACCCCATGAATCCTGCGATCCTCTATATAGGGATGACTTTACCTTAGGCAGGCAAAACAACTTGGCAGGTGGGCCGTGGCACCAAGTGCCACATTTGAGCACCAATTAGAGAAACAGAATAGTTGAGGGTTAGTAACAAATTCTAACAATCATGTTACTTATGTTTTAGTGCTAATGACTTACAACAGAGATGCAGTCTGTACAGTTAATCAGCAGCTCTAGTCAGGGAGTGCTAAACTGAAGTCGTGAGTCTTCAGTCGGGATTTAAAAGCTGAGATTGAAGGGGTATCTCTTATAGTAGCAGGCAGATCCCTCCACAGTTTAGGGGGCCCTGTAACTAAAAGCTTGATCTCCCACTGTTATTTTGTTAATCCTCACAATCACAAGCATCTTGAGATCTTAATGTGCGCTCAGGTTTTTAAGTCATGACAAGTTCAGATAAGTAAGCCGGACCTCGGCCATTTAATGCTTTATATGTTAAAAGGAGGATTTTGAAATCTGCCCTAAACTTAACCGGAAGCGAGTGTAAGAACTTGAGGACTGGGGTTATGTGTTCGTATTTTCTTGTTCTTGTAATAATTCTTGGAGCAGCATTTTGGATTGACTGGCAGCCGAATAAAGAACAATATGAACATCCTGTGAACATGGCATTGCAGTAGTCAATCCTACTAGAAATAAATGCAGGAATTAGTTTCTCAGAATCGCACTTTTTTAGAAAGCACCTTAATTTCCCAACATTTTTAAGATGGAAAAAACCTGATTTTGACAACTTTGTAATGTGCGCTTTAAATGACCTGCTAGAGTCAAAGAGAACTCCGAGATTGCAGGCGGATTCAGTCAAATTAATGGCGATTCCAAGTGAGTTAAATGATGACAAAATACTGTTGTGATCAGTGTCATTACCTCCAATAATTAACATCTCTATGTTTAAAGACAAGTAGCTCTTATCCATCCACTCCTTTAATTCACTAACACAACTAATTAAAGATAACATCGGAGAAACTTCATTTGATTTAAATGAAAGGTATAACTGGGTGTCATCTGCATACGAGTGAAAATTAACATCATGTTTCCTAATGAGAGATCCCAGTGGAAGCATGTAAAGTGAAAACAGTAAAGGTCCCAGTACTGAGCCCTGTGGGACACCATATTGAACTTCTGTGTATAATGACCGAGTCCTGCCAGCACATTTCTGTACATATTGGAATCGATTTGATAAATAAGAACTAAACCAAGCGAGCACGGTGCCTGTAAGCCCAACATCATTTTCTAGCCTGTGCAGTAAAATAGAATGGTCAATGGTGTCAAATGGCATGTTTTTAAATGTTGTTAAGTCTAACAACATATATAAGATTAATTTGTCTGTCCATTTCACACATTACAAACTGTGATATAGTTTCTGGACATTGATGCAACTGTCAGTGTGCCAAGCCAGAAATTCCGCCGTTATTTGATATTTTTGAAACAAAAATGTCTAAAACAAACGTAAATGGGCACCTGCTGTCCTGACCACTGACCAAGTAAACTGTTATCAGTGCAGAGATCCCTGTCTCTCTCTCTCTTGTGAAAGGGTACAGCCCGGACACAGACAGGAGGACACGTTTGTAGCCATCACCACACGTTTATTACACTGATATATACATTTCCTAATTGCACTGCCACCAAACACCCCCCCCCCCCCCCCCCCACAGTCTCTCAATGTCCCGGCTTCTTCAACTGCCGTCTCTCTTTCTCTTTCACTATTCACACAGGGCCTCTCTTTGCCCACCTCCTTCTCCAACCTCGTCCACCTCCTCACCCGACTCCAGCCTTGATTGTCGGGAGGCGGATCCTTTTATAGGCAGCTGAATGCCGACCACACCCAGCCACCTGTGACACTCTCTTGAGTTTTCCAGGGTCAAAAATAAACCTTCCCAGCTAAATCCTTCCATATTTATAGGCCCCGGGTACAAGGAGGGCGGGACCAATGCATCCTGTTGGAGGTGGGGCTACACCTCTTCTCTTGGTGGCAGCTCAGAGCATTGGAGATAGCAAAAGATGCCTTTAGCCATTGCGCTCCTCTCTTATCTTTAGGTGGTATTCGCAGACTTACCAGAGCCATCCAGATGATCACGATGAACATGTGGATGTCAAACATTGTACCAAAATATATTCAGCACCTTCAAAAACTTCAGATTCAAAAGAATAACTGTAAACATAAACAAAATTATACATACCTGGGAGATGGTACAAGGAGATTCACTCGAAGGTGGCCCTGAATATTCTGTAATAACTCTCTCTAGGGCAAAGCAATCTGCATGAAACAACGTGCAATGTGCTCCTCAGTATATGGATCAGTATATATGCAGAATAAATTTGGCGCCAATCATACGCCTCCCTGATGGTATTGCATGATGGATAATTATCTGCCTGTATTTCTCAGCATTGAGAACACCATTAATCCTGACCAAATCTTCAACTCCATTTGCAGAAATGTAGCCCCAGACGTTCAAGTAACCTCCACCATGTTTCACTGTTGCCTGCAGACACTCATTATTGTACTGCTCTCCAACCCTTCGACGAACAAACTGCCTTCTGCTACAGCCAAATATTTCAAATTTTGACTCATCAGTCCAGAGCACCTGCTGCCATTTTTCTGCACCCCAGTTCCTATGTTTTCGTGCATACTTGAGTCGCTTGGCCTTGTTTCCACGTCGGAGGTATGGCTTTTTGGCTGCAACTCTTCCATGAAGACCACTTCTGGCCAGACTTCTCCGGACAGTAGATGGGTGTACCTGGGTCCCACTGGTTTCTGCCAGTTCTGAGCTGATGGCACTGCTGGACATCTTCTGATTTCGAAGGGTAATAAGCTTGATGTGTCTTTCATCTGCTGCACTAAGTTTCCTTGGCCGACCACTGCGTCTACGATCCTCAACGTTGCCCGCTTCTTTGTGCTTCTTCAAAAGAGCTTGAACAGCACATCTTGAAACCCCAGTCTGCTTTGAAATCTTTGTCTGGGAGAGACCTTGCTGATGTAGTAGAACTACCTTGTGTCTTGTTGCTGTGCTCAATCTTGCCATGACATGAAACTGTCTTCCACAACCTCACCTTGGTAGCAGAGTTTGGCTGTTCCTCACCCAGTTTGAAGCCTCCTACACAGCTGTTTCTGTTTCAGTTAATGACTGTGTTTCAACCTACGTGTGACATTGATGATCATTAGCACCTGTCTGGTGGAATTGGTTGATCAGATGCCTGACTAGAATCCTACAAAATCCCTGACTTTGTGCAAGTGGACCTGTAAGAATTGATGCTGGTTTGAAGGCAAAAGGTAGGAACACCAAATATTGATTTGATTTTTCTTTTGTTCGCTCACTTTGCATTTTGTAAATTGATAACAATAAACAATCATTATTTATATTTCTGAAAGCATTCATTGTTTACAGCATTTTTTCACACCTGCCTAAAACTGCCTTGGGGTCACAATCATTCCTAATCCACTAACAGCTATGTGTGGTGGGCTCACAGAGGGGCTTAAAGTGGAGAAGGACAAGCAAACTGTGATGGCCTTCACTACACTATTGGCATGCAGCCTTATTTTGCTAAAGTGGAAGAATCCTAACTCTCCTCTTTTAAGTCAGTGGGTAACTGATATTTTATATTATTTGAAGTTGGAAAAAAGCAAATTCTCACTTAGACGATCTGTGCAAAACTTTTTCAAAACCTGGCAGGATCTAATCAATAATATTTTAGAATAAGCTCTAAAGCCCTGAGGAAGTAGATTCTCTTCCCATTTCTTTTTTTTCTTCATTTATCTTTATCTGCCTATTAAACTCATCAATTTATTTATTTTTACTAGCTTTAAGTTTTACTCCGTTGGCCATGCTCTCTTTCTCAGGGGTGGGGGTTGATTTGGTTTCAATCTTATTTTTTGTAAAAATTGATTTATTTGTATGGAATGATTACAATAAACTCAATAAAACTAAAAAAAAAATAGAGAAAGCTATTGGTAAAACAGTCCCAATACTATAAACCCAGAATATAATGTTAAACTGTCCTGAAAGAATAAACCCAGGGAATGATGTTAAAGAGTACCCATGGTGAAGCAGATAACATATGATAGTACAATCCTAATACAATAAACCAAAGAATATGATGTTAAACAGTCCCCTTTGAAAAAAAAAAAAAACTAGTTACATTATGTTAACCAAAATGAGCATATTTTCAGTGATAGAGAGTGCGATATTATAATTATAATTGTAATTAAAACATAAAAGTAGCCAAAAAGGAAATAGAATATATAATTACAGCAAACGTTTCATTGTGAATGGACCAAATTGCAGGTAGAATCTTCTTTGCCTTGCCAGGACACGATGTGACTCACATTCGTATTTCAAAGAGTGTCAGGGATCAGTTTTCTTAGCTCTTTTTTTCCGTCATCCAGCAAACTTGCCTTGAATATCCACTCTCAATTTAGCAGGATACAAGAGGCTGTATCTAATTTCGGCTTTGTGTAAGCGCTGTTTAATGCTATCAAATGTGGCATGTTTAGCAGCTGTTGAAGGTGAGAAATCAGGGAAAATATGAATGTGGTGTAGCAGTTGAGGCGTGTTTCCACCTCTTGAACCCTCAGGTACCACCCCAAACACCAGGTAATAGTACAAGACTCTTTTATTGTACTACAGTACAGTGCACCAAGCACCCTCCACTCCACACTACTCATAAACAATAAAATACTCACAAAACAATCTCCTCCTTCTCCCAGACACTTAGCCACCCTACCTCCCAGCTCAGCTCAGTGTCTGGGCTTTCCCAGAGTCCTTTTATACACCCTGACCCTGACTAGTTCCTTATTCCTTCCGGGTCCGGGTAAACAGTCTATCTTCACCCCGGAAGCACATCGTTTCTTCCTGTCCCGGGATTAGATAGATAGATAGATAGATAGATAGATAGATAGATAGATAGATAGATAGATAGATAGATAGATAGATAGATAGATAGATAGATAGATAGATAGATAGATAGATAGATAGATAGATAGATAGATAGATACTTTATTAATCCCAGGGGGAAATTCACATACTCCAGCAGCAAAAAATATTAAATTAAAGAGTAATAAAAAATGCAGGTAAAAAAACAGACAATAACTTGAATAATGTTCAACGTTTACCCCCTCTGGTGGAATTGAAGAGTCGCATAGTTTGGGGGAGGAATGATCTTCTCAGTCTGTCAGTAGAGCAGGACAGTGACAGCAGTCTGTCGCTGAAACTGCTCCTCTATCTGGAGATGACACTGTTTAATGGATGTAGTGGATTCTCCATAATTGATAGGAGCCTGCTGAGTGCCCGTTGCTCTGCTACGGATGTCAAACCATCCAGCTCTATGCCAACAATAGAGCCTGCCTTCCTCACCAGTTTGTCCAGGCGTGAGGCATCCTTCTTCTTAATGCTGCCTCCCCAGCACACCACTGCGTAGAAGAGGGCACTCGCCACAACCATCTGATAGAACATCTGCAGCATCTTACTGCAGATGTTGAAGGATGCCAGTCTTCTAAGAGAGTACAGGCGGCTCTGTCCTTTCTTGCACAGAGAATCAATATTGGCAGTCCAGTCCAATTTATCGTCCAGCTGCACTCCCAGGTATTTATAGGTCTGCACCCTCTGCACACAGTCACCTCTGATGATCACGGGGTCCATGAGGGGCCTGGGTCTCCTAAAATCCACCACCAGTTCCTTGGTTTTGCTGGTGTTCAGTTGTAGGTGGTTTAAGTCGCACCATTTAACAAAGTCCTTGATGAGGTTTCTATACTCCTCCTCCTGCCCACTCCTGATGCAGCCCACGATAGCAGTGTCGTCAGCAAACTTTTGCACATGGCAGGACTCCGAGTTATATTGGAAGTCTGATGTATATAGGCTGAACAGGACCGGAGAAAGTACAGTCCCCTGCGGCGCTCCTGTGTTGCTGACCACAATGTCAGATCTGCAATTCCCGAGACGCACATACTGAGGTCTGTTTGTAAGATAGTCCACGATCCATGCCACCAGGTATGAATCTACTCCCATCTCTGTCAGCTTGTCCCTAAGGAGCAGAGGTTGGATGGTGTTGAAGGCGCTAGAGAAGTCTAGAAACATAATTCTTACAGCGCCATTGCCTCTGTCCAAGTGGGAGAGGGATCGGTGTAGCATGTAGATGATGGCATCTTCCGCTCCCACCTTCTCCTGGTATGCGAACTGCAGAGGGTCGAGGGCGTGTTGGACCTGTGGCCTCAGGTGGTGAAGCAGCAGCCGCTCCATGGTCTTCATCACATGTGATGTTAGAGCGAAGAGGCCAGAAGTCATTCAGCTCACCAGGACGTGATACCTTTGGGACTGGGGTGATGCAAGATGTTTTCCAAAGCCTCGGGACTTTCCCCTGTTCCAGGCTCAGGTTGAAGATGCGCTGTAGAGGACCCCCCAGCTCTGATGCACAGACCTTCAGCAGTCGTGGCGATACTCCATCTGGACCTGCTGCTTTGCTGGCACGAAGTTTCCTCAGCTCTCTGCTCACTTGCGCTGCTGTAATTGTGGGTGGGGATGTCTCTCCTATGTTGGTATCAGCAGAAGGATGTGTAGAGAGTGCAGTACTCCGAGGTGAGAGTGGGTTAGGGTGGTCAAACCTGTTAAAGAAGATGTTCATTTGGTTTGCTCTCTTCATGTCTCTCTCGATGGTGGTACCCCGCTTTGAGCTGCAGCCAGTGATGATCTTCATCCCATCCCACACTTCCTTCATGCTGTTGTTCTGCAACTTCTGCTCCAGCTTTCTCCTGTACTGCTCTTTCGCCGCCCTGAGCTGGACTCGGAGTTCCTTCTGCACGCGCTTGAGCTCATGCTGATCACCGTCTTTAAAGGCCTTTTTCTTCTGGTTCAAAAGGCCCTTGATGTCACTTGTAATCCATGGCTTGTTGTTAGCATAGCAGCGTACTGTTCTTACTGGAACTACAATGTCCATACAGAAGTTGATGTAGTCAGTAGTGCAGTCAACAACCTCCTCAATGTTCTCACTATGTGATCCCTGCAGGATATCCCAGTCTGTAGTTCCAAAACATTCTCTCAGAGTATTCTCAGCCTCCGGGGTCCACTTCCTGAATGATCGTGTGGTTACAGGTAGGACTCTCACTTTTGGTTTGTATTGAGGCTGAAGCAGAACCAGGTTATGATCTCCTTTCCCAAGCGCAGGCAGCGGGGTGGCACTGTATGCGTCTTTAACATTTGCATACAGTAAATCAATAGTCTTATTTCCCCGGGTGTTGCAGTCCACATACTGGGAGAATGCAGGTAATGTTTTGTCCAGCGTCACATGGTTAAAGTCTCCAGCGATTAGCACAAGCACCTCAGGGTGCTGCGTTTGTAACTTAGCAACAGCAGAATGGATGATGTCACTCGCTATCTCCACGTCCGCCCGAGGAGGAATATACACGATGACAACAATGACGTGTCCAAACTCTCTGGGCAAGTAATAGGGTCGCAGACTTATGGCCAACAGTTCGATGTCCGTGCAGCAAGTGGAGATTTTGACTTTAACATGTCCAGAGTTACACCACCGTGTATTAACATAGAGAGCGAGTCCTCCTCCTTTGTGCTTCCCACAGGTACTTGCGTCTCTGTCCGCTCTAACTGTGCTAAACCCGGGTAGCTCCACATTAGCATCTGGGATGGTGTTAGTTAGCCACGTTTCGCAGAAACACAACAAACTGCATTCTCTGTAGGTTCTGACATTTTTCACCAGCGCAGCCAGTTCGTCGATCTTATTTGAGATTGAGTTTACATTCCCCAGAATCACAGAAGGCACCGAAGGCTTGAAACGCCACTTTCTCGCAAGCCGCTTCTTTTTTAGCTTAGTGCCGGCTCTGCTGCCACGATACCGCCTTCTTACCTTGTCGGGTAAATGGGGAACCACACCGGCACTGGCATTTGTTCTCAGCGCTCGAAGTTGAGTACTTGAATAGGCGAGTCTCGGCGTGTAAAAATCCATGCCCACGTTGTAAAAGTAAGTGTGTCCAGGGAACAAATCCACATAAAATAAAGTGGTAGGAGTGATCAATAAATAAAAATAGAAAAATAAAAGTAGAAAAATACACATACACATATAGTCCTACACGGAGCTGCTGAAAAGGCTGCCACTCTCGGCGGTGCCGGATGTTGTAAAAAAAAAACGTACTTCCGGGTTATAGGGCATATAGGAGTCCACGGGCCTCCCGACAGCGACTCCCAGTGGTCCCCAGGGTATCCAGCAGGGCTGTGTACAAAAACTACATAGTCCATGAGGCCCTGCTGGAACTTGGGGCACGTCCATGCTGTTGGGAGAGCTCCTCCTGGTGGCCTGGGGGTGAGGGCCGGAATAGGAAGCCGGCAATCCACCACAGTGGTTATATTCAAATATAATCTCTTGTTTCAGTTTGAGAAGTGACATCTAATTTCCTTTAGACCGTAGTTTGACGAAATGAACAATAAGGCTTCTAGGTTTTGAGGCATTCGATCCTCATACGCAGTAAGCTGCAGATATCTTGGTGTCTGATTTAAAGTCATCTCCAGCTATTTTAGAGAATAGTTCAGCTATGAATTTCACTGGGTTTGGACTTTCATGGTTTTAAGGGAGACCTTCAGTTCTGATATTATTTCTTCTGTATCCATCTTTCAGTGCAGCCAGTCTGTCTCCAAGCACATTGCATTCGGATTTTGTTGCCATTGCTTTTTCATCAGCAGCTGATGCCAATTGTTCAACTATTTCAACACGAGTCATGAACGTGTGCTTAACGTCTTCAAGCTGAGCACCAAGTGCTCTAATTTTATTCTCAACTTTACTCGCATTTTCCTGTATTCTTTTCTTTTCAGTTTTTTCTAGCATGCCTTTAACTCTTTCAGGGCTGAATATATTTTCCAAAAAACATAGTTTCTGAAAAGAAATGGTTTCACACAGAAATCAACATAAAACGTCTGTTGCTGCATGCTGCAGCTGCCAGTTTGACAAGAATGGGCGGCACGCTTGCTGCCAGGCTGTCTTCACGAGGCTGGTGCGGTCATGGTCGCAGTGCATTGCAATCTGGTTTCTACCTCTTATCATTGTTAAGTGATGCCGTAGGCGTGTCAGCACCATGATTAGCTGGGGACCAGTCACATGAAGCTAGAACCTTGCATTCGTTTTCGATCACTTGTGTCAAAATCGGAGTCCGGCAAGTCCAGTTCATAACAGGCAAAAATTTGTCCACAGAGTATTTTGCTTTACGTATTCACTTTGATCTCTCGCCATTATGTCAGGGCCATTTTTGCCGTGGTTTGCGCTGTGCTACTCACACGAGCCCAGGAAATCACGGTCAAACCAATGAAGCTAACTTTCCTTCTAGCAATGGAGTCCAACTAAAACATAACGGTTGGTTTTGTCACACGTTACAGTTGATAACCATCGTCAACTCCTCCTTTTGACAAAAGTCGACATCAGCCCTGAAAGAGTTAAAGGTTAAGCAAATTACTTAAACGTTTCTCCTGGTCTTCAATATCCTGAAGCAGCTTCTCATTTGTCATGTTTATGTCCTTTATATCTTTTCTTGTATCCTTTGTAACCTTCTTTACAGCACTCTTTATCTCATTTAAAATTCGAAATAAATTGGAAACCAAGAAGGCAATCAGTGAAATTACCAGAATAGATCAAGAATATGCCATGTCTCCAAATGAGGCACTTTATAAGAAAAGACAAGCTTTGCAATCAGAATTCAACCTCTTGACCACAAAAAAACAGAACAACTAATTTTTAAATTGTGACATCATTTCTGTGAAAACAGAGAGAAGGCTAATACAGTAAGATCTTAGCTCAACAAATCCTCAAGCAGGAGGTTTGCAATGCAATATTGGTAATTACCAGCTGTTTATCTTGGTAGAGTTACTCTACTTTCCCCTTTTGTATTCTTTATTGCTTAGCCTTTGTCAGAATGCCTCAAATCCCATAGACTTACCACTGATTATAAGGTGTTGCACTTTATAACTTCATCCCACCTTCCCTTCTACATCTAAAACCTCAGGCAGTTACATAGAGTAAAAGACAAGCAGGAGTTAAGTTACACTTTAAATAAAGTTTTATTGATAATATTCATAAATAATAACAATAAGCGAAGTACATTTGAATATTGGCAACCATACAACCTGAGAAATGCTGATGTGTAGTTTCGGGCAGCACACAGACTTGTTAGTTACTTAAAATGTCTCTAGTTAAGTCATCATTTTTAGTCAGCTTTCTTTAGAAAAGGCTGCATGCCTGTCTCAATATGGCTGCTGAGCTGTGCTTCTCAGTGTGGTCTTTTTTTCAATCCATGGTGTGTAACATGCTCCTTCATCATGATGGTGTGATAGAGGGAGGGAGAGGTAAAACAACCGATTTCATACATTATTTGTCCAAATCCTTGCACCAATAGGGTGTCGTGCTACAGAATGGCCTCTGATTCAAACCAATCCCAAACAGCCATACTCCAGACCAATGGGGACACACAATACCTTTCACGCTATCCCCCAAAACCATTTGCTGAGCTGATGCTTGCCAGCTCTGTAGTCTAGCTTTCCTGTGGGGGTTGATTGATGCAGAGAATCAAACTGGTTTTAAGTGCTTCCCCGACACTGTCATAAAATTATTCACTATCCTGATTGAGTCCTAAAAGGGGGGAACGGTAGTTAAACATCAAACCATTGCTGTTCTCATCAATGATATAACACCAATATTACATTGTTTTGTCTAAGTTACGAATAAAAACAAGCAAAATATGTATCACCTTCTAAGGGAAATTTCACACCACAACACCAAAACAGGTGGAGATAAAATCATGATAATGAAAATAAAATGCACACAATTAGAAGCTACTATAAGTCATTATATTTTACTTAGTTTAACGAAGACAAGACATAATCTAATGCATTTTTAATGCATTATAGAAACCACACCTTGATATTCTCATTGCAGAGGAACTGGATAAACCTCTGACACTCTCAGAATTACTAGATACTATAAACTCACTTCAGAGTGGCAAAGCAGTAGGCCCTGATGGCTACCCTGCTGAAGTTTATAAAAGAAAATTCAATTAAGTTACCTCCCCTATTATTAGCAAAATTTCTAGAAGTCGGAGACAATAAAATTTTACCTCAAACTGCTGTCTTTCCTAAGAAAAATTACTTATTACAATGTGCATCATACAGACCAATCTCACTTCTGAATAATGATGTTAAGATGCTCACCAAAGTCCTAACTAGAAGGATTGAGAAAGTGCTTTCTTTGGTAATATCACAAGGCCAAACTGGGTATATTAAAGGCAGACACTTAGCTTCCAATCTTTGACGCCTATTTAATATAATATATTCACCCATCTGCGGTGGGTTGGCACCCTGCCCGGGATTGGTTCCCTGCCTTGTGCCCTGTGTTGGCTGGGATTGGCTCCAGCAGATCCCCGTGACCCTGTTTGGATTCAGCGGGTTGGAAAATGGATGGATGGATATTCACCCATAAAATCTAACACTCCAGAGATCTTATTATGTTTGGTTGCAGAAAAAGCATTTGATAGGGTTGAATTGTTCTACCTATTCACCAGGTTGCAAAAATGTAGGTTTGGCCTGAATTTATGTGCATGGATCAAACTACTGTATACCAGTCCAGAAGCTTCAGTTTGTATTAACAACATTATTTCAGACTACTTTAAACTAGAATGTAGTACTAGACGAGGATGGCCCTACCACCACTGTTCTTTGCAATCGCCATTGAGCCATTGGGTCTTCACTTTTGAAATGCTTCTGAGATAAAGGGGATTATCAGAGAAGGACTTGAACAGAAAATATCATTATATGCAGATGATATGATTCTATATACAATATATCAGATCCACAAAATTTTCTGCCTACAGTCCTAACACCACTAGCAGAATTCAGAATATCTGGACTCAGAATTCATTTTTAAAAAGTGTACTTTTTCCAGTGAACTCTCCAGCACATTGATTGGACATTATCCCATTTATCATTGCTGATCGGTTTAAATGCCTAGGGGTAAATATCACCAGTAAATATAAAGCTCTTTTTCAACAAAATGTTTCTGTCTGCATGGAAAAACTTAAACAAGATGTGCATCTCACTTTAGCAGGCAGAATCAACACTGTCAAAATAAATATCCTTCCCAAGCTTCTTTTTCAATTTCAAAGCATCCCCGTATACATTAACAAATCATTTTCTAAAAAAATTAGGCTCAATCATAACCTCATTTATTTGGAATTTGAAATATCCATCAAAAGGGCAACCCTACAACAGCCGAAGAAGGTGGCATGGTACTACCTAACTTTCAGTTTTATTACTGGATGGCAAAAGTACAAGTTATAAAAACCTGAACATTGACACAAATTGACAAACACACCCTAACCAGTGGCGTAGCTACAATGGGGCAAGAGGTGCAATGCATCCGGGCCCCGGGCCTCGGGAGGGCCCATCAGGCCTCTTTTTTTTTTTTTTTTGCGGCACTCTCATCAGGTGATCAGGGCATCAAACCTTCAGTCACAGTCAAATTAGTTAGACTGATCGTATTGCTTATTAATTTAAGTAACTTTGTAGTAAGGACTTTCACATGTCCGTATTTAGCGATTTTAGCCACCGTCAGTCAGCATTTTTACATTTTCCCACAATTACATTATTTTCATTAGCGCCGTCCGACTCGGCCGGGTGGGGCGGCACATTGTGTACAGACGGCGGCGGCTAAAAACAAAGCGACATGTTCGCTTCATTCTCCGAAAGGCTATAGCTTAGTTTAACTAACTCACTTGTCAGGTTATCAGTCATGTATTAGTATAACATGTACTTAATTTATGATATCATAATAATCATAACAATGGTATTCAGTGTATGTAAGTTTGTATAACAATTTTTATTGACAAAATATAAAGAGATGAGAGATTAAAATTGTCTGATTTTTACATAATTATAGACGTTCCGTACTTCCGTATTGTATGGGATTGGGACAATTTCGTATTTCGGCGCCCCTGTCTGTCCCGTTTGCCGTTGCCGTGAGGCCTGAGCCCCTGACGAATATTGAACGGAATGTTGAAATTCTCGTTATATTCCGTATTGAAAGTTTTATCCGTCGTGATTTTGATATGTAAACATAGATAATCCTTTATTTTTATTGTTCTATAGTACCGGCTGAGACAACAGACGAGTACAGTGTATATACACTATTAGGCAATAACGCCAAGTCGCCAACACACGTCTGTTTTTACGCTTTACAAAACAAAACTATATTTTTCTCCGAACATCGTTTTTAATGGTTTCCTTCTCAATCTATCTTGTCTTCAAGCATTTCAGCAGCGAGAGCCCCCCCTCCGGAGCGCGAGCGCACGAAGCGCGCAGGTTTGGGGGCCCATTCAATGATGATTGCACCCAGGCCCCTGTGAACCTTGCTACGCCGTTGACCCTAACCCTAATCCTAACCCAATAGAAATAAAATGCTGCAGAACTTCTTTATATTATTTGCTTTGTACTCCAGTAAATAGACATTATCATTAATATACTAACAACCCAATTGTCTTGCATTCATTCTGAATATGGAACCAATGTAGGAAGAACTTCAAGAGTGAGAAGTTTTTATCTGTTGCACCTTTACACGATAACCACCTTTTTCCACTCTCTCAAACTTACACAGTTTTTAATGTTAGGAAAACATACAGGATTAAATAATTTAGACAATTATATATAATGTCTTTGCATCCTACGAACAATTACACTTCAAATTTAACTTCCCATCAACATAATTTTCCACTACTTTCAAATTACAAACTTTGCTAAACTGAATCTGCCCAATTTTCCTCACCTCCTACCTATTTCTATTCCGGAAGAAATATTGATCAGTTTTGAAGACTCAGACAGGAATTTCTATAATGTGTAAAAACATTTTAAAGTCCCTTCTTCTCAAAGATCCCAGAGTGCAGTGAGAAAAGGATCTCTTACTTAACATTTCAGAAAAGGAGTGGAAGGCAGCCATGCACATTAATTCACTCTAGCTCCATATGTGCAAAGCATACAATTATTCAACTTAAAATCTTTTATCAAGCACATCTGTCTCATTTAAAATTGCCCAGGACAAGCTCCAACCTAAGAACGTTGCAATCGAGCTCCAGTCTCACTGGGCCATATGTTTAAGATGTGCACCAAATTCTGGACGAAAATCTTTAAATGCCTATCAGATAGCCTTGGTGTCACAATCCCTCCTAATCCATTAACAGCTGTGTATGGTGCACTCCCAGATGAGCTTAAGGTGAAGAAGCCAAACAAACTGTAATTGCCTTTACTTTACTATTAGCACGTAGACTTGTCTTGCTCAACTGGAAGAATTCTAGCCCACCTTTTTTAAGTCAGTGGGTAAATTATATTACCGTATATACTCGCAGATAAGTTCTCCCGCGGATAAGTCGGGACTTGATTTTATAGTATAATTTCTGGTATTTTATAATGTCTGTCTTATAAGTCAAATGCGGAAAAGTCACGCTATTAGTACAAGGGATTATGATAGGCTAACGCCCACATGAGAGAGTAACCACGGAGCTCATGGCCTTTATTTTCTATGTGTTTGCATGCTCCTAACCTCTCTCTCTGTCTCTATCTCTCGCTCGCTCTCTCACTCTCCATTGTGCCTATGTGACCACACGGTAATATCCGAACTATTCCGAAGCAACGTTTGCATTAATTTGTATTTTTTGTATCTCACACCCTCATACACCTTTATCGTAAGAGCATCCCTTATCTAAGGTGGAGTGTTCGATCGGAAGAAAGTATGAAGCTGGCTTTAAATTAAACATCATTGAAGTAGTGAAAGAAATTGGTAACTGCGCTGCTGCAACAAAATTCAATGCATCAGTGTTATGGTGTATAAAATCTACAAATTATTCTCTAATATTTTTATTATATATATTTTGCTCAGTCCCAACAAGATGAATTCAGATGTAGGAGGCATTATAATAAAAAGGCCTCTTCCCTTACACCTCACTTTTATAACAGTTGTTCACAGCATAGTGCTAAATTGGTGTTACAGCCTGGGAAAGGAAGACTGAGCCATACCTCAGGATATTGATTACTTTATGGATGGACATCTGGGACAACAATTTGGTTTACAGCCTGGGAAAGGAGGACATGAGGCAATATCAAAAAACTTTATTATCTGGGAAAAGATAGTGTCACAAGAATGAGTCGGAGATATCATAAAGGTTTGGAGCAGCCACCCGTATATTATGCTCGGCTGCAAAATTGCTCTTTTTATGTACACGATGTGTATAGTTCAGAGTTCAAAACAGAACTGCCTGTACTGAGGCAAGATGGCAGTTTTAAAGGCCTGGAAAGGAAATGACGTCAGCGTTGCAGGAACTGGGAGTGGCATCCTTGTGTCCGAAAGTGACGTCATCCTTGGGGCCGGCAAGAGGCAGGATTTCCCGGGAAAGGTCTGCAAGGGACTGAGAGAGATAGTCAGTGCACTCCGCCGCCCCCTGGCCTGGCGTAGAATTACAAGTGTTTAGGCCCTTCAGCTGTTTCCCATGCGCACGTGTGTGACAATAGATTAAAGAGTTTGAGCAAAATTCATCCATCATTTTGACTGCCAGCCAATTAGGTGCATGCAACAATCATGTGTTGTGAAACCATGGCATAAAACTTTACAATAAATATGCCTCATTTGAAAGCAACATCAGAAGAAGAGAAACAGCAACGACGGAAGAGCGATGTCAGAGAAGAAAGCAAAGACACGTGTGACCATATTTCATCCAATCGTCAGTTAACAGAATTTTCATGAATATCAATTGCTAAATCAAACGCCACCTGGGACATTCATCCTTGACCTCACTGATTCCTTGTCATCTGTAACTTTTTTGTAAGCTTTTTCTAAAGACTACATATCCAGACTTTTCTATCAGTCTTATTTTCTATTATTCGTTGTTCCCGTGGTATTATTATTATTCCTGTAATAAATACCATGCTGCTTTTAACTTTCTATGCTTTGTCTTAATGTCTATAGAGTGATTGAAATAATAAGGTAGATTTCTTTGAGCACCTGGTACAGCCAGAGAGTTGCCATTACCTCTGTGCTGCGAGGTTTATTAAGGCTGAGAGTGAGAGCCTCCACTCAATAGTAGGGAACAGTACCTAAAGAAGGTATTCTTGGCTGATAAATGGCCTATAGTCAAGAGTGCTGAGCCTTTGTATGTTTAAATGTATTCTTGTATACCAAAAGTAATATTTAGGTCTGAGATATCATTAAAACATCGTATGTTGTTCATGCCAATAATAAGTAAGTCCCTTGAAGTGCTGAGAGAGTGACAGGCTGTTATTCCTATAGCACTTGTGTGGTTTAAAGTGCAAAAGGTTAATCAGCGTGTGTGTGTCATTCATATGGCACAGTTGTGGTGAGGGTCTGTGTGTATGCGTATGCGTATGTGTGTGTTCATCTTAAAGTGCAACAGTAGACCAACCTGATAACGAACTTGACGAGTACACTTACCCTTGAGAAAACAGGTAAAGGGTAAGTAGAGGGAAATAACTACGATAATACAGTCACAGAATTTCAATTGCTTTCCTCCTTTCATATGATAATTTCATTTTATGCTAGTACTGGTCATTTTGTATTAATAGCAGTTTTTCATTTGACAATTACAGGGTACTACTCAGCTTTTGAAAGCATTCCTAAGAATATTTAAGAAAATTTACCTTCCACCACCAACACATATCAATCAATGACATTTTTAGATCACTCGAATTGGAATTTATTGGCTATACAGTAATCCCTCACTTATCGCGGGAGATAGGTTCCAAGGCCGACCACGATAACTGAATTTCCGTGAAGTAGGGACACCATATTTATTTAATTATTTAACGTGTATTTGGATGTTTTTAAACCCTCCCTGTATTGTTTACAACCCACCCTTTACTCTGTTAATAACAGGGACAACTGCTAAGCAATATGAAATCGGTAGCTAAGTTTACACTTGCTGTATAGCGAAGTACACGTAGCAGCTTGTAGGCGGTCATGACGTCGTCGACCTTGTTGCAAAGATTCCTAAAGCAGATTCCATCCAGACTACTGCCTTATCACGTCCACTTGCAACTCGTTTTGTGCCCTGGTTAAAGAACACTGCGGCCGTAGATCTTATATGCTTTTCCTCCTTTTTAAATAAAAAGAATCGTGGACTCATTGATGCTGTAATGGTGTCCTGCAGCGGTGTAGCTGTTCCCTTCCTTCAACATATCCAAAACTTTTACCTTTTCTGCAATTATTTGCATCTTCTGTTGGCGCTTGGACACGGCCCCTGAAGCAGTAGCACGTTAATGCTGAATGAGTGAGATGAGACTTCCTGGTTAATGCAGCACTCCGTCGCTGAGCCAATCAGCAGCACACAGAAACTTAACCAACTTAGGAAGCAAGTACCAGAAGTAAAAAGACCCATTGTCCGCAGAAACCCGCAAAGCAGTGAAAAATCCGCGTTATATATTTAGATATGCTTACATATAAAATCCGCGAAGTCGTGAATCCGCGAAAAGTGAACCGTGAAGTAGCGAGGGATTACTGTACAAGATATTGAGCAACCATAAGCCTACTTGTGTCTTGTTTTTTTTACCTGCAAAGTAAAGTGCTGTTAAAAAGGCCGTATTTAATGGAGTCTACTAACGTGAAATTGCATTGTATTTTCATATTATTTTTGACTATGACTCATTGTTAGAAAAGTATTTAATGAACATAACTGACTCTTAGATGAAGTACGGAATATAAAAAATGTGAAAAGCTCCAACATTCATATCGGTAACCTTAGCTGCTAAAATGCACTTGAATGTTATGCCATTTCTAACTTGTTCATATTAAATTTTTATCAAGAAGGTGGAATCCATCCATCCATCCATCCATCCTCTTCCACTTATCTGAGGTCGGGTCGCGGGGGCAGCAGCTTGAGCAGAGATGTCCAGACTTCCCTCTCCCCGGCCACTTCTTCTAGCTCTTCCGCGGGAATCCCGAGGCGTTCCCAGGCCAGCCGAGAGACATAGTCCCTCCAGCGTGTCCTGGGTCTTCCCCGGGGCCTCCTCCCGGTTGGACGTGCCCGGAACACCTCACCAGGGAGGCGTCCAGGAGGCATCCTGATCAGATGCCTGAGCCACCTCATCTGACTCCTCTCGATGCGGAGGAGCAGCGGCTCTACTCTGAGCCCCTCCCGGATGACTGAGCTTCTCACCCTATCTTTAAGGGAGAGCCCAGACACCCTGCGGAGGAAACTCATTTCAGCCGCTTGTATTTGCAATCTCGTTCTTTCGGTGGAATGCCATGCTGAATTAAACGACCTGGTTTCCACATGCTGCATTATTAACAGTATGATCCACTCTCTGTTAAGGAGCTAAGTCACCCAGGGGCCTGTAGTGGTCTTATTCTGATCTTGGACAGACTGTTAAACTAATTTAATTTTTCAGTTAAAGATATAACAGCAATAGAGAAAGTCCAGAGGAGAGCAGATAGCCTGATATTGGTATAAACTATGAGTGTCCTGGCTTGATAGGTAACAGGTAACTAATTTCTTTTGAGATGAACCAAGACACATGTGCAAAAGGCAAAACAAAACACATTAAATAAAAAGAAAGTAATTGAAATGCAGATGAAAGACAAGAGTCAAAGTCAAAAATCAGAAAAGAGAAGAAGATCAATAGCAAAGAAGGTGTTTTTTTTGTGTTTAAAGGATTTAATCTGCAGATTGAATAAAACTTCTGTTTTAATCCTGTGTTGCTGATGAACTCGAGGTCACAACCCCGGAGACCATACCCCTAAGGTAAACGTTAGCATTATTCAAAGTAATTGTCTGCTTTTACTTGCATTTTTATTACTCTTTAATTTAATATTGTTTTTTGTATCAGTATGCTGCTGCTGGAGTATGTGAATTTCCCCTTGGGATTAATAAAGTATCTATCTATCTATCTATCTATCTATCTATCTATCTATCTATCTAGAAACGCAGCATGTGACCCTAACAAAGGTTATGCAAAATGGTGGCTAAAACGGATAAAGCCCTGATCATGACAATGAGGAGAGATTGAAGGAGTTGAAACTTGTTACTTGAAGCAAATGGATATTAAGAGGGGACATGATTCTAGTGTTTAAAATCATGAAAGGAATTAGTCCAGTGGATCGAGACGGTGACTTTAAAAAGATTCTAGATTCTAGATGGAGGTATTTTTGACCATTCTTCATACAAAATCTCTCCAGTTCAGTTCAATTTGATGGCTACCGAGCATGGACAGCCTGCTTCAAATCATCCCATAGATTTTCAATGATATTCAAGTCAGGGGACTGTGACGGCCATTCCAGAACATTGTACTTCTCCCTCTGCATGAATGCCTTTGTAGATTTCGAACTGTGTTTTGGGTCATTGTCTTGTTGGAATATCCAACCCCTGCGTAACTTCAACTTTGTGACTGATGCTTGAACATTATCCTGAAGAATTTGTTGATATTGCGTTGAATTAATCCGACCCTCAACTTTAACAAGGGCCCCAGTCCCTGAACTAGATACACAGCCCCGCAGCATGATGGAAACTCCACCAAATTTGACAGTAGATAGCAGATGTTTTTCTTGGAATGTGGTGTTCTTCTTCCGCCATGCAAGCACTTTTTATTCTGACCAAATAACTCCATTTTTCTCTCATCAGTCCAAAGTACTTTGTTCCAAAATGAATCTGGCTTGTCTAAAGCCAGGAGAGGTGATGATTCCTTAACCGGACAAGAGGCCCCAAGTGGACAGACAGGCATCCCGGCCAAAAGAGAGAAAGCTGCTTTTACCTGAATGAGATTCTCCAGGTGGATGGATGGACACACCAGACAAAAGAGAAGAAGGTTCCTTACCCACACAGGAAGCCCCAAGTGATGGACAGACGTCCCAATCGGATATATTTTTAGTACCCTCCCTGTCCAGGATGGAAGGGAAGGACAGCAAAGAACTGGTTGTAATGGATGTTCCCCCGGGATGCTAGATGGTAGCAGCCCTGTATATCTGTGCCCTTTTCGGACTTGGACTTGTAGTCTGGTAGCGCAGCCCAGTGGAGGTCCTGGGGTGCTGCAAGAGGGCATTGCAGGGACATGCACTCCCTGTTATTCAGTATCTCCACATGAGCTGGTGATGCTTCCGATGGGTCACAGCTCTAACACCTGAAGTACTTCCGAGTCCTTAATAAAAGGGATTGCACTGTTACGTCCATGCAAGTTGGATCTAGGAGGAAGGAAGGCAGCACTCAACTGGAGGACAGCAGTGCAGTAGAGAGAGGAGAGGAGGAGAAAGAGACAAAAGACAACTCGTTTTGTGCTTGTGTTTGTCTGTAATAATCACCCTTTATTTGAACCCGGGACTATGTTGGTGTGTTCATGTTTGGGGCTCTCTGGCACTCCTAGCCTTCACACTATACAGTATATACTGTATATTTACCATAAATTATTACATGAGCACAAAGACTAAGAAATGTTTTTTATAGATAGGAATGTTAAATTGCCATTTACTTCACGGTTTTATATGTTACAATGTCCGAAGATAGTGATTATGTGGTCTTTATGACTGTTTCCATCGCCTTTCAAGTTAGAGTATAATTTGATTATGTGTAAAGCCTCCAGTTATACTAGTTACATGCCCTGTTGAAAATAAGGATTACTTTTATTTCACTTTTTAATGATACTGTACAAATGTCCTGAGGCGATGTGGCCTTGAGAAGCTCCTAGTTACTTAATTGATACACACATGGTGTTTAAATAGAAGCTTTTGAAAGTAAAGTTAGAAGACTGTTTGCCTCAGGAGTGTTTTAAAGTGTGTGACATCTCGTAATGTTGAATATTCCTACATGTGAGTACCCCAAACTGAAGTTTTATATATAATATAAAAGCTTTAAGCAGTGTAAGTCTTTTTAGGCTACTTTATGTTAGGGCTTAATTAAAGAGCAGGAGTCTTGAAAGACGATGAGACATTTGCCTTTATTGAGGGTTGAACGTAAGAAATTTGACAAATGAGAGGAGACCTTTCAGTCCGTTTGTGGTTTTTTTGTTTAGCTGATAGCTAAGCTGTCCTAATATCTCATCCAGATGCTTCTTAAAGGTTGTCAAGGTTTCTGCTTTAACTCCATGTCTCATTTGTTTGCTTCAGATTCCCACAATTCTTTGCATAACGAAGTGCTTCATGGCTTCAGTCCTGAATGCACTTCCCTATGACTTTACTAGTTTTGGATGTTGTGATATATATAACACTACAAAGTTAACAACAGACTACCTGTCCTGCATGTGTTTTATAAAGTTTCTTAGTTGATGTGATCAAGTAGATAGATAGATAGATAGATAGATAGATAGATAGATAGATAGATAGATAGATAGATAGATAGATAGATAGATAGATAGATACATAGATAGATAGATAGATAGATAGATAGATAGATAGATAGATAGATAGATAGATAGATAGATAGATAGATAGATAGATAGATAGATAGATAGATTTATTAATCCCAAGAGGAAATTCACATACTCCAGCAGCAGCATACGGATAAAAAACAATATTACATTAAAGAGTGATAAACAATGCAGGTATAACAGAAAATAACTTTGTATAATGTTAACATTTACCCCCCTGGGTGAAATTTAAGAGTCACATAGTGTGGGGTAGGAACGATCTCCTCAGTCTGTCAGTTGAGCAGGATGGTGACAGTAGTCTGTCGCTGAAGCTGCTCCTCTATCTGGAGATGATCCTGTTCAGTGGATGCTGTGGATTCTCCATGATTGACAGGAGTCTGCTCAGCGCCCGTCGCTCTGCCACGGATGTCAAACTGTTCAGCTCCATGCCAACAATAGAGCCTGCCTTCCTCACCAGTTTTTCCAGGCGTGAGGCGTCCCTCTTCTTAATGCTGCCTCCCCAGCACACCACCGTGTAGAAGAGGACGCTCACCACAACCATCTGATAGAACATCTGCAGCATCTTATTGCAGATGTTGAAGGATGCCAGCCTTCTAAGGAAGTATAGTCGGCTCTGTCCTCTCTTGCACAGAGCATCAATATTGGCAGTCCAGTCCAGTTTATCGTCCAGCTGCACTCCCAGGTATTTATAGGTCTGCACCCTCTGCACACAGTCACCTCTGATGATCACGGGGTCCATGAGGGGCCTGGTCCTTCTAAAATCCACCACCAGCTCCTTGGTTTTGCTGGTGTTCAGGTGTAGGTGGTTTGAGTCACACCATTTAACAAAGTCCTTGATTAGGTCCCTACCTACCTCCCTTTAATTTGGCTTTCTCATAGCTACATTTTTAGTATTCCTAATATGGGCTTAGAATTATCATATTCTTCAGGGATCTACAGTTTGTACTAATCTCCACTTTTCTCTGTTTTCTTTTCCGGTTTTCCTTTGGTTGTGATCTGTGCTACCACCACCACCACCACCCCCTGATTAAGGCACCAAGCAGCTCCCTGTGATAACTAAATGAAGGCAGGCGTTTCCACTTGTCCACAAAACAAACTTCATCAGAATCCTATTATATGAAGCCTGGAAACAAAGCGGATTGAATTAAAAACATTTATATCAGGTTTATCCTGAGTATGACGTTAATCTGCATCCAGCACTGCAAGTAGGCCCTCCAACCTGCAGGGAAATGCCCGGGGGTTGGTGTCAGAATTGGCACTTCAGCCACCATAAAAACCTCACATATGGATCCATTCCATCTTTACTAGAGTGATGCTTAGGTGTCACCCTTTGCATGGCTGCACTCGGGGAGGTCCTTATTTGGGTTCCTGAGTTGATTTGTCATGTGGTGGGTGCGGCAATGTGCTGTATCAGTGCCCTGCTCCTAACCCTCTATATCAGGTTTAATGCCCAGTGGCAGCTGGGTGGACTTCTGGCCTTAGAACCCCTGCAGATTTTTTTTTCTGTCCTCCTCCAATCTGACCACATCACCAAACTCACATATATGAGTATATAAGGACGCTACTCTTCTATTTGGCAGAGCGACGGGCACTGAGCAGACTCCTGTCAATCATGGAGAATCCACTGCAACCACTGAACAGGATCATCTCCAGACAGAGGAGCAGCTTCAGCGACAGACTGCTGTCACCGTCCTGCTCCACTGACAGACTAAGGAGATTGTTCCTCCATCACACTATGCGACTCTTCAATTCCACCCGGGGGGGTAAACGTTAACATTATACAAAGTTACTGACTGTTGTATCTGCATTGTTATCACTCATTAATTTAATATTGTTTTTTATCAATATGTTGCTGCTGGAGTATGTGAATTTCTCCTTGGAATTAATAAAGTATCTATCTATCTATCTATCTATCTATTTTCCTATCTATCTATCTATCTATCCATCCATCCATCCATTTTCCAACCCGCTGAATCCAAACACAGGGTCACAGGGGTCTGCTGGAGCCAATCCCAGCCAACACAGGGCACAGGCTATCTATCTATCTATCTATCTATCTATCTATCTATATATCTATCTTTCTATCTATCTATCTATCTATTATATAGTGCCTTTCATATCTATCTATCTATCTATTATATAGTGCCTTTCATATCTATCTATCTATCTATCTATCTATCTATCTATCTATCATATAGTGCCTTTCATATCTATCTATCTATCTATCTATCATATAGTGCCTTTCATATCTATCTATCTATCTATCTATTATATAGTGCCTTTCATATCTATCTATCTATCTATTATATAGTGCCTTTCATATCTATCTATCTATCTATCTATCATATAGTGCCTTTCATATCTATCTATCTATCTATCTATCTATCTATCTATCTACTTGATATTAATCTCTTTTTAAGATTGTTTAATTTTTTTTTTTCTTCAATATTATTGCCTAGTCTTATTTGTTTTTCTGTTTTTGTTACTTTCTCCTTGACATCTTGTAAAGCACTTTGAGCTACAATGTTTGTATGAAAATGAGCTATAGAAATAAATGCTGTTGTTATGAGTCTTAAAGTATTAGAAAATTTGTGTTTCAGCATGGCATACATTGCAGTCCACATAGGCGGACGCATTTACCTACCTGAGCAGCTTATAGTGGGTTACAGGGAGTTCAACATAAGATGGAATCACTGAGAGGATTGTTTCTATAAGATTAAAATGTAAGGCATAAATGATATTTCAGAAATGCAGTATAGTGCATGCCTTATTCACAATGTATTTGGAAATTTGCTTGTTTCAATTGTGAAGTAAACAGCCTCGACACACAGAAAAAGGTTTGGGGCAGCCACCCGTATACTTGAGCCCTGTCTGCAAAAGGCAAATATGTTGCAGAGTTATGAATGGTATTGAGTCCAATATTGACTGACTGAAAATGGGAAGTGGTTTGGGTTTTAAGGTGTATGCCAAGAAAATAACGTTTTCCTCGCTGGAGCCGGAAGTGATGTCTTCGTGGCTGGAACCAGAAGTGGAATCTTTGTGGCCGGAACTGGAAGTGATGTCGTCGTGGCCAGAATCAGTCAGAATTTCCCATGTTTGATCTAAGGGGATAACAGAGAAAGGATTAGTGCACCCTGCCACCCCCTGGCCTGGCATGGAATTACCACTCATCTGTTCCTTTTAGCTGCCTCCCAAGAGCGCATGTGTGACACAGTATAGAGTCGGCCAGCCTTATCTGTAGGTTTGGCATCTGTGTTTTTAAGCAACAGTACTTTGAAAATATAAACATATATTCAGAATATTCTCAAAAAAGAACATTTGAAATTCCCATGTGCATCAATGCCTGATAAACAATGCGCTGAAGAAACAACATATGCTGGCTGAAGGTGCTGAGCCACACCGTACCCAAGCCCACCCAACCCTCAGTCCCAGTGTATTATTCCTTGAGTTCGCTTCATGCGCAGTTATCTTTATGCTTTCATATAAGTCCTGACCACTTCTGCCGGGGGGTCCTGAAACCATATATCAGCAGACAAGGTGGATCAACCTATACTATAGAGAGTGTACATTTTAGTATACAGTCATATGGAAAAGTTTGTGAACCCCTCTCAGCCTGCATAATATTGTAATTGACTCTCCATTCAACAAAAAGATAACAGTGGTATGTCTTTCATTTCCTAGGAGCATCTGAGTACTGCGCTGTTTTCTGAACAAAGATTTTTAGTGACGCAGTATTTAGTTGTATGAAATGAAATCAAATGTGAAAAACTGGCTGTGCACAAATGTGGGTCCCTTTGTCATTGTGTTGATTTGAATGCCTGTCACTGCTCAATGCTGATTACTGGCAACACCAAATTGGTTGGATGAGCTCGTTACGTCTTGAACTTCATAGACAGGTGTGTCCAATCATGAGATATAAAGGGATTTAAGGTGGTCAATTACAAGTTGTGCTTCCCTTTGACTCTCCTCTGAAGAGTGACAGCATGGGATCCTCAAAGCAACTCTCCAAAGATCTGAAAACAAAGATTGTTCAGTCTCCTGGTTTAGGGGAAGCCTACAAAAAGCTATCTCAGAGGTTTAAACTGTCAGTCAACTGTAAGGAATGGAATCAGGGAATGGAAGGCCACAGGCACAGTTGCTGTTAAACCCAGCAGGTCTGGCAGGCCAAGAAAAATACAGGAGCAGCATATGTGCAGGATTGTGAGAATGGTGACAGACAACCCACAGATCACCTCCAAAGACCTGCAAGAACATCTTGCTGCAGATGGTGTATCTGTACATCGTTCTACAATTCAGCACAATTTGCACAAAGAACATCTGTATGGCAGGGTGATGAGAAAGAAGCCCTTTCTGCACTCACGCCACAAACAGAGTCGCTTGTTGTATGCCAATGCTCATTTAGACAAGCCAGATTCATTTTGGAGCAAAGTGCTTTGGACTGATGACACAAAAATGGAGTTATTTGGTCAGAACAAAAAGCGCTTTGCATGACGGAAAAACACCTGCTACCTCCTGTCAAATTTGGTGGCGGTCCCATCATGCTGTGGGGCTGTGTGGCTAGTTCAGGGACTGGGGTCCTTGTTAAAGTTGAGGGTCAAATGAATTCAACCCAATATCAACAAATTCTTCAGGATAATGTTCAAGTATCAGTCACAAACTTGAAGTTATGCAGGGGTTGGATATTCCAACAAGACAATGACCCAAAACATAGTTCAAAATCTACCAAGGCATTCATGCAGAGGGAGAAGTACAATGTTCTGGAATGACCGCTACAGTCCCCTGACTTGAATATCATATAATAATCTATGGGATGATTTGAAGCAGGCTGTCCATCACATTGAACTGAACTGGAGAGATTTTGTATGAAGAATGGTCAGAAATATCTCCGTCCAGAATCCAGACACTCATCACAGGCTATAGGAGGACAGCGTCTAGAGGCTGTTAGATTAGCAAAAGGAGGCTCAACTAAGTATTGATGTCATATCTCTGTTGGGGGGCCCACATTTATGCACCTGTCTAATTTTGTTATGATGCATATTTTCTGTTAATCCAATAAACTTAATGTCACTGCTGAAATCCTACTGTTTCCATAAGGCATGTCAGATATTAAAAGGAAGTTCAGCCAATGAGAAACAAAAATCCAAAGCATTAAGAGGGGGTCCCAAACTTTTTCATATGACTGTATATCCTATTTTTTTTTAAATATACTACTTATTTGAACTAAATATATTTCACATTATTTTAAAGACATGTTAATTAATTAACAATGTTTATGGGCATATTCCAACATATTTAGTTTTTATAAGCGTTCTCTATCTGCCTTCTCAACGTTTTATCAAAATCTGCAAAATGCAATTTGCAAATCAAATCTGAGTGGACATTTTTGCAAGGACTTTGAAAAGAAAGCAAAGCTCCAGGACAAAAGAGTAAAATTAACAATTTTCATTCATTCCAAACACACCACTGTAATAGCACATAGTTCAATAAATCTTGATGTTCATTTTCAGAAGCAGCTTATGGCAGCAGAGCGTGTAACGGGACCTTTGATGGTCTCTCCGAGGCCAATATAAACCAGACAAAATGCACATCTCCTCACTTAGCCTGATTTAGAGAAGTTCATCTTGCCTACTACACTCTTGTGGGCCTTCTGGTGAAGTTAATTCAAAATTCATTTTCCCCTTGTCTTCACTCACTTGAAATTGGTCAGATCAAGCACAGAGGACAATTTGTTTTAATGCTGTTTATGCAAAGAAATATTGAGATCTTGAAGTTGTCATTTTCGAGCTTTGTTGCATATTCTGTTATGATATTAGAAAAGGTGCCCAGAGATAAATATGTGTTATAGCAATCTGAAAATGACGATTACTAATGGGAGAAGTCAGGGACAGGCTTAGGATCTGAATACTGAGAGATGTCAACACATCAGTTGTCAAATACAAAGCACATGAGTAAGAATCGTGGAAAGGTGAACCTGAGCTCAGAACTAGGAATGAAGTCATTTGTACTTCACATTGAATTCAATACTTGCATGGCAGAAGCAGTACCTTTGTGCTGCAATCTTATATAGGCCAGATCAAATAACAAAATATGTCAGGTGATCTCTGTATCTTATGACCATTGTCACACATGCGTGTTGGAGGATCTCCTCACAGGCTTCATCGAGGGGTCACTGTCCCTAATGTTCTCTTCTCCTTCTCTCCCTGCTGCACCGAGAAACTGCCCAGTGAGGGCACTTAGCTTTGTCTCTTCCAACTTACACACTATAAGAGGGAGGCATCACTTTCCAGTTAGCGTGACCGGCCGGACGGACCTCCACAGAATGACCTTTGCTTTTTGACAGCCTTTGACAGAGCTTAATGTTTTTATTTTTTTTATTATTGTGCCCGAATGATCATTTCCTTTGCCACATAAAGGTGGGTTATTTCTCTTATGGACATTTATTTTAAACAGGATGACCTGGTTAGTGTCCTGACTTTCCATTGTTGCTCGATCTGTCATTCCTGCAACAGATGTAGCAGCCTTAACCAAAAGGGACAGAGCCTCGCAATAATCAACACGAAATAATATCGATGGTAGGAAAAAAAAAATGTTGTCAGAATAATGATTAAAAATATTTAATCTCTCAAAACGTTCCAACACAAAATGCACAAACATGTATTCAAGGTGGCCCTAAATCGAAAACTAAACATGTTGATTTTCTTGATCCAAAAATTAAAACGTTTATGAAAAGGTATAAAATAAACTTCATCATTTCAATGCTTACATTTTTTGCTCACTATGAAAATGTTTCCAAAGCAATTAGAGTATGTCAAAATTTAAATCAATTAATAATGAAATGCAGACCACTTAAATTCCATCGGGAAATTGATCAAGCACCCAAAATAATTTCTATTACTCGGCTAACGTATATTGACTTCATTCGAAATGAACAGGTTTTAAGGTTTTAGATAACCATTTCCAGTACGAATGACTCAAATTTCTGGGGCGTCACATTAAGAGGTATAATTTACTTACAAACAATACAAATGGATTTCATTGCTTTAATTAAATGGACCATTCATGAAAATTGTTTTTAGGTTATTTTGCATTTACTCAAATTCAAATCCTATTATGTGATTTAATATACTCTGTACTTGTAATATTTCTATTGCTCTATTATATTGTATTGATGATTACTTGTGCTCTGTGTATTGTATTGTATTGACCTCCGTTATTTTGACACCCATTGCATGCCCAACCTTCCTGGATTTCCTGGATTGGTTTCTCCTTGAATTACCTTTGCTGAGGTTTCTTCCAGTTTTTTCCCTACTAAAGTTATTTTTTAGGGAGTTTTTCTTTGTCTTCTTAGAGAGTCAAAAGGCAGGGCCTGTTAAAGCCCATTGCAGCACTTCTCGTGTGATTTTGGGCTATACCCAAATAAATTGTATTGTATTGTACTCAATTTTTTTAGTTGAGTTTACTCAAAATTAAAATATTTTAAGATCTGAAAAGTGATTGTTAGTAACATTTTCCATTATGCAGCTACTTTAAGTTGATTCAACTGATAATGAGCCTCTTTGTTGGCTTTAGATAGATAGATAGATAGATAGATAGATAGATAGATAGATAGATAGATAGATAGATAGATAGATAGATAGATAGATAGATAGATAGATAGATAGATAGATAGATAGATAGATAGATAGATAGATAGACAGACATGAAAGTCACTATATAACATAGATAGATAGATATGAAAAGCACTATATAATAGATAGATAGATAGATATGAATGGCACTATATAATAGACAGACAGACAGACAGACAGACAGACAGACAGACAGACAGACAGACAGAGATATGAAAGTCACTATATAACATAGATAGATAGATATGAAAAGCACTATATAATAGATAGATAGATAGATATGAATGGCACTATATAATAGATAGATAGATAGATAGATAGATAGATAGATAGATAGATAGATAGATAGATAGATAGATAGATAGATAGATAGATATTTTTTTATTTTTAAAAAGACCTTTATTGATCAAATAGCAATAAATCAAATATATAACAGGTAACATATAACCAAATTTTACAGGCTGCTGCATCAAATGAGAATCAATTCTCTTGCAGTCCGTATTTGATATACTATTTCTTATATTAATTTGAAATGACCCAAAAAAACTTTTCCATTCTTCTAATTTACAATTTAAACCCCCTGAGCTCGTATCAAACAAGCACTTAAAAGTCCCAAATCAAAACTTCAACAGAAATATTATGATGTTACACCGTTCGATTAGCTCATCTATTTTACATCATTATAAGAAAACACAAAAAGGAGAACTTCAATAATGTCTCATACATTCATTTTTAGTTCTCCATCATCAATTGAGCAAAGCACCCCTTTAATCCCCCAAACATTTTTAAACAAATCTAATGTATTCATCAATTTATAATACGTATATTCCATTATTATTCTGGAGCGTACATTTATCTTGAAAATCATCACAGCATCAGTAGCCCCTGTCCCAGATTGTTTATTATTTCTACTCTTTAAAATTGCTAATTTTGCTTCACCCAATAAATAGTTTAATAGCTGAACTTTTTGACGATTTTCCTTATTATAGTTTGTTCCATAAATGAACATGATATTGTTAAATTTCCCCATTAACCTTCTACATATTTCACTAAAAAAAATGAAAAAAAAACTAAGTCTCATACATTGCAAGAATAAGTGGAATATAGTTTCTTTTTGTCCACAAAATACACAAGTATCATCCTCTTTCTGCTCAATTATTTTTAAAAAGGAATTGGTAGCAACAATCCCATGCAGAATTCTCCATTGCAAGTCTGCTGTTCTTTTCTTATTCGGGGGCTTATATAGCTCCCTCCAAGCAGGTGCACTCCCACCTTCCACCCTCAGATATTCTCTCCATGGTGTGTCACATGCTGTTTTTAGTGCTGCAAAGTGTACAGTTTTTACACAATATTTATAAAGGTCCCCCTTTGTCAGAGACTTAAAACTCACGACTTCCCCTTTATGGAATGTCATGATCGTATTATCGGTGAGTGAGGACAGATCAACAGCAGGGCAGACCTCCATCTCCGTGTTCGCTGCTCTGATCGAGTTGTTCAGCCGATGATAATCTTTGGCCATGAATGATAAAAAAACTCTGAAGCATTCTGACTGACTTGACCCCCAGTGTTGAAGATAGCACTGCTGGGTCAATAAAGGACTTCTTGCTGTCATCATAAATTTGGGACAGTGTAAGTATTTGATGTGTGATGAGTGTTTTAACAATACTATCACTTAACAACAGAGGACATGAAAAAACAGAGTTGAAAACTAAAGGCTCATCAGCCAACCAACCAGATGTAGCAAAGTTTCTTTTAAAGACAAAGTGCCACGTTAATAAGACTCCCTTGTAAAAATGGGGTAGGCTGGACAGGTCCATTTTGTGAATGTTCATCACCAGAAGTTGTTTATCAAAACCGAAGCCTCCCACTCGGCGGAAGAAACCCATCGCCATCTCTCTCCAACTCAGAGGGTGAGAAACAAAAAAAACCTTCTGCAGAACCTGAAGTCGAAATTGTGCAACTTTAGAGACAACATCAATGAGCCCCTGACCACCCTCTTCCAAAGGTAAAAACAGTACACTTTGTTTAATCCAGTGTAGGCCCACCCAAAAAAAATCAACCAGAAGTTTCTGGATTCTGTGTAAAAGCCCAGGAGGAGGGTCCCCACTCACAAGTTTGTGCCAGAGCATAGAGGCTATCAAATTGTTAATTACAATCACACGTCCCCTGTAAGACAGCTTAGAAACAATCCACTTCCATTTGTTCAGTCTCATAGTTACTTTATCTAAAAATCCTTTCCAATTACTGTTGTCCACCCCCTCAGCACCCATCACCACCCCGAGATATCGAAAACACCTTCTGTCCCACCTCATTTCTAAGGGCAGATCTGGTGGTGAACATGCTGTCCAGGAGCCAATCAAAAAAGCGGTACTTTTGGCCCAGTTGATTCTTGCTGAAGATATTTTCTCAAATACTTGTTGACATGAAATTAACATTTTAATGTCATCGTTTGATGTGACAAAGATGACAACATCATCAGCATAGGCCAAATATTTAAAATTAACAGTTGGGCACATAGGAAAACCCACACCCTGCAGTCTGCGACTTATCTGACGTAAAAATGGTTCAATTGATAAAGCATATAGCATTCCAGATAAAGCACAGCCTTGTCGAATTCCTCTGTTTACTGAGAATGGGGCACTCAACGAACCGTTGACTTTTAAAACTCCAAAAATATTAGTATATAATAGCCTTATCATATTTATAAAACTGTCCCCAAAACCAAAACTTTTCAATGTATTAAACAAATATCGGTGATCTACTCTATTGAAAGCCTTTTCCTGGTCTAGAGACAGAATCCCCAAATCAACCCCACACAGATTACATGCTGAGATAACATCCCGCAATACAAAAATATTATCATGTATTGACCGGTCTGGCACACAGTATGATTGACACGGGTGAATTATGGAGTCCATTACATTCCTCAGGCGGTTGGCCAAGGCCCTTGAAAAGATTTTGTAGTCTGTACACAATAGGCTCACAGGACGCCAGTTTTTGATTTGACACAAGTCCCCTGTTTTTGTTAGCAGAACTATGACAGCTCTTCTGCAGCTCAGTGGTAATTCACCAACCTTAATACTCTCCAGAAACACTGTAATCATGTCTGGTCCCAACAGATGCCAAAACTGCTTATAAAATTCTGTTGGAATCCCGTCAATCCCCGGAGTCTTTCCAACATTTAAATTAGACAGCGAGTCGGAGAGTTCCTGCAGAGTAATCTCGGTGTCCAGATGTAATTTTAACTTTTCCGAAATTGTTGGCACACCATCCAAAAACTCAGACATTGCAGCCTCATCGATGCTTTCCTCCTTGAATAAATTCTTGTAAAATGATACAGCAAAGTCTCTTATCTCCCCTGTAGTACACAGTTCTTGACCGTTGGTGTCACGGAGCATATGGATTGTCTTGCTCTGTGCTTCCTTCTTTTCAAGACTAAAAAAAAACCTTGTGGGTGCGTCCAGGTGATTCAGATTCTGGAAGCGAGACCTCACTAAAGCCCCCTGAGCCTGCAACTCCAGAAACTGAGACAGTGAATGTTTTTTTGCTGTTAAAATTTCAAAGGTATCCTTATCAAAATTGTTTTGAAGAGTAGCCTGTAGTTCAGTGATGTCCTCCTCCAGGCTTTTCATATGGTCCACGTTCCTCTTCGTCACTTGCTTGGTGTATTGTTGGCAAAAAGCTTTGATCTGTACTTTTGAGACATCCCACCATTGTTTGAGGGAAGTGAATTTGGGTTTAGTGAGGGTCCATTGCTGCCAGAAAAATTCAAAGCACTGAAGGAAGTTCGAATCATCCAACAGGGAAACATTGAATTGCCAGAAAGACTTGAATAAAAGTTTTTTAGAAAAGGTGAGCTTTAATGCTACTAGCGAGTGATCAGAAAGACCGAAAGGACAGATATAAGTAGTGGTGATTGTATTCAGAAGATGCCTTGAACAATAAAACCGGTCTAACCGTGCCATTGAAATGCGGCCATCCCCCCCTTTTACCCAGGTGTATTGTCTATCTGTAGGAAAATATTCCGCCATACGTCCACCAGATCTGACTGCTGTAATAAAGTATGTAATACTCGGACAGAAGCTGGATGAGGCTCAGCACCATTTCGATCCAGTTGAGCATTTGCTGTACAATTAAAATCCCCTCCTAGTAGAAGGATTTCCCCATTAATAAACGATTCCACCACCTTTCTCAATGAATCAAAGAAACAGATCCTCTCTCGACCATTTGTTGGTGCATAAGAATTAATGAACACGAGATCCTGATCACCATCTTTAATCTGCACCACCAGCAGGCGCCCAGCCACCACCTCTCTAATATTAGTAATCTGTAAATTTACAGTTTTGGAAATCAGCACAGCAACCCCAGCACTGATATGGGATCCGTGACTAAGCACAGCCTGACCCCCCCCATTCACGTAGCCAGTCCGACTGATTCCTAATATCGGTGTGTGTTTCCTGAAGTAGTGCTATGTGAAGGCCTTTTTGCCCTAAATAATCAAAAACAGCAGCCCTTTTTGCGTCTCCCCTACACCCATTTACATTTAGACTCCCAATATGTAAAGAGTCCATTAATACAAAGCACAAGGGAGTGACCAATAAATTACACAACACAAACGAATAAAAGCAACGTAGAACTACCTCCATCATGATTAAAGCAGTGATTTCCTAACCCTACTGATCAGATTCTTTAATCTCACGGACTCTTTCTGGTCCATACCAAGCTGTACGGCATTGCGCATCACCCTCTGTGCTGACACCAGGAAGAGCTGAACATCTGGGAAGTGCTCCTCCACTTTCACTCCTCTCTTGCCCTCAATAAATTCCAAGAAATACCGAATACTTGCGGTGCTGTATCCGCCTCCGAGTGTATACCTTGATGAGGACTCGCTTCTCACTGAGGCGTCAGTGTCACTGCCCTCATCCTCCCTGTCACCCACATCACAGTCACTGTAACTTTTAAACAAGTGGCTGTGTTCACTGGATGGCTCGCTGGACACGAGGCTTTTCTTTGCAGACTTCGTATTCTCCGATTTATTCTTTCGCTTATGACGGGGCACTTTGAAACTCTCATCCCTCTCGCTCACACTTGCACTCCCACTCTCCACGGCACACACCTCGTCCATCGGCCTCTCACTCAGCTGCCTTTCCACGACTTGCGCCGAGCTCTGCTTCGTCAGCAGTGCGTCCTCAGCGGCCTGAACTTGTGCAGCTTCATCGGTTACCTGAGACTCGTTCACAGCAGTGGCGACTGGCGCAACTCCTTCGGAAAGAGCGTTCAATGTCGTCCCCTCACTGCTACTGGTCTCAGGCTCTGTGCTTACTTTACACACTGCACTGTCGGCTTCAGCCGGCTTTTCATCGGCAGCAAGAAGCGCGCTCTTCTCTGGAGCGTCTACAGACAGAAAGCTTGCAGGCCGATCACACACAACACCCGCACTCTCCAACCGATCATTACACTCAGACCCATCATCCTCCATATTGTCCACCTCACTTTCATACTCAGACTCGCAGTTTTCATCGTTAACCCCGTCATTGTTCTCCTTAATCGGAGCGGAGCCGCCCGGCAGCACCCCAGGTTCATGTTTGCACTGTGCCGCCTTGTGTCCAGCTCTGCCACAGTTAAAGCATTTCATTGTATCTGAAGTGACAAATACTACATAATCATCGCCCTCTACCTTAAACCTGAGCGCCACGTTTATTTCCTCATTCATGTTATTTAAAATCATATAAACTTGTCTCCGAAAGGAGACCACATGTTTTAATTCCTGCATCTTGCAGCCAAGTGGGATCAATACTATATCAGACATTATCTGCCCATAACGTTTCAATTCCCTTAGTAAAATATCATTTTTTAAGAAAGGTGGAACATTAGAAACAATAACTTTCTTCGCAGGCGCTGATAACGGCAGGACAGGAACTAATGCGCCATTGATAACAACCCCTTCTTCAACGAGTGTATTTACAAGAGACTCGTCGTTTAAAAAAACAACCACAGCCTTGTTCATTCTGGAGGCGGATAGGACATTTTTATAACCGACAACTTTTCCTACTCCCACAACACATGCTTCGGCAGAAACCTGGGGGTCCACCAGGACCTTTGCGCCATGACGGCGTGACAGATTTTCAAATGCCTTTGGTAACAAACCAGGAGCCCTGCCTTTGGACACGGCCATGGCGATAACCGCCAAAGCCGCGTCTTAACAGTAAAAGCTATAAAAAAAAACAATTCTAAGACAAAACCCTAAGAAAAAACAACTAAGAGAAAGAAAAAAAGGAGAAAAAGTAAAAGACTTACACAGAGAGCTCGACGCCCGTCGGCTTCCCACGACTCGAACACGCCCACCCCAGACAGCACTAATCGAGCAACACACAGACAGCGAGAGAGAGAGATAGATAGATAGATAGATAGATAGATAGATAGATAGATAGATAGATAGATAGATAGATAGATAGATATGAAAGTCACTATATAACATAGATAGATAGATATGAAAAGCACTATATAATAGATAGATAGATAGATAGATAGATAGATAGATAGATAGATAGATAGATAGATAGATAGATAGATAGATAGATAGATAGATAGATAGATAGATAGATAGAACTTTCCTTGTCCCCAAGGGGAAATTTGGTTTTTAACAATAGCTCTTTAAATAAATAAATATTCACATTACTTTAGTCTGAGCAAAAATCAGAGGACAATAAAGTAAAGAAAGATAAGTTCTGACTTGGCTCTCAAAGTTCTAGTAGGACATTATGCACACGTATTGCTGTTGGTATAAAGGACCCCCTTTGTGTTTCTTGACACACGTCTGCTGAATAATTTATTGTCTAAGCATACTGAGTGTTGGTGTGTCACAGAGAGGATGTACAGCATTGTTCATAATGGCACTGAGTTTTGTCTTCATTCTCTCCTCCACCATGACCTTCAGGAGATCGAGACAGGGTCCCACAGCTGGGCTTGCCTTTTTAATTAGCTTACTGACACAGTGGGCTTCTCTTGGAGTGATAATACCAGCCTAGCACACCAGCACAATGTCATTTGCCACATTAAAGGAACTCAGTCTCTTGATGTAAAAGTGCCTGCTGTGCCCAGTGTCTTTGTTTTCTGAGACCAGTCCAACCTGTCATTAATGTGGACCCCCAAGTACTTGTGGACCACCTCTACATCCACTCCTTGACCGACCGGACATGAAGGCTCTTTGGTGGGGTGAAAATCAATAAGACAGTTCCTTGGTTTTGCTGATGTCTCAAAGTTCTCCCCCTGACTCCTCTCCTTCATCTCACCCCCTTATCAATACAACCCTTAAGTGCAGAATCATCTGGGAGTTACTGCAAATGATATGACCTGCTGTTGTATTTATAGTCTGAGGTGTAGTGATGATTAAAGCAGACAGGACTGTTTCTTATGATGCTCCATTGCTGCTCACATCTGTATCAGAAACAGAATCATTTGCTGTTAAATAACCAGTGTGGCAATGAACTGGTCCTGGCCTCCTGGCCAGACAAGAAACTATTCTCCATCCCAGTCAGGATGTCCATCCTTCCTCTATGGCACCTTCACTGAATATTTCATACAAAGGTGTCCAACGTCCATCAAAACCATGAAAGTTACTGGGTCATTCCAAACCTCTGGATGTTATCTGTATGGATTACAAGACTTAAGAATTTCTAGTTGTTTCTAACAGGGTTGTGGCGGGGAGTGAATGTTAAGTATATTAACGTTAAATCAGCTCTTGCTATCTCTACATCTGTAATTTGATCATTTTTTATTGTATTCCATTTTTATTATCCTTGGTTTGTTTGTGTAAATAATTAACATTTATCTAAAAACAGCAGCGAGTTGAAAAATCATGTACAATTTCCACCCAGCTGTGATTGTGTAGACTCAGAGAAAAACTAATGTTCATATATTATTATTAACAAAAGTAGTATTAGAGCATCATGCAGTGATTAAAAATATGTATTTATTTATTGAGTTTTGGTTCACGGAGATATTAGTATTTTTAGCCTCTGTATCCATATTGTGTACTTACGAGTTTTGTGCTACTGTGCTGAAGCCGAAACTAATGAAAGATCGGGCTACTCCTTATGAAAAACCCGATAGATTTCATTTTCCTCTGCTTCTCAGGATATAAAGCCCTCCCATTTGTGGAATGAAAAACTATACCATTATAACCGTAAACATTAAAATAAGGCTGAGCGTCTCGTCTGGCCTGCATCTTATTTTTTTTTTTTTGTCTGTCTCACAATTCTGTTTTACAGTTCGTTTCTTATTAAATGGCAGTGCGTGTTGGCTCTTTGAGTGCACATCATTAACTGATGCATCAGCTACTTTGAGCGAGTTCAAAATCATGAAAAGAGCAGGTGAGACTAATGTGGGTTACATGTACAAGCCACTCAATTTTCCTGTTTTCCTCCTACATCAAAAGTAAATGTAAAAGCTGCGAACTGCTTCCTACCGAGCACCTTAAGTCAATGTAACAAATCTCTCCTCCTAGTTGTCTCTCACTCGCCGTTGTTCCCATTCTCGTTTCACGGAATACTACGGGGTCATGTGGACTATCTGGAGTCGGGTGAGAGTCCCGGATGTTGACCTTGACAGTCGTTTTTATTTATTTGTTTGTTTGTTTGTTTGTTTGATTGTTTACTTGTCTTTATTTTTCAAACAATGCATCTGAAGCTTAGGAAAATAAACATTGTGATGGTAGTGTGATGCCGTCTGAAATGCTACTGATATTTATTGCCGCACCCCAACTCTCTCTGTGTTTATCTTGTGTCCTCTTCAGCATCCATTCATTTTCTGAATTTAGTTTAATTAATTTCATTTAAGGTCGCAGCATCCTATACAAGACAAGGGCCAGTCCTGAACTGGACATCGTTTTCTGACACACTCACGTAAATACCCACAATCAATGACACAATTGGGACTCGCAATCACTAAAAACGCAGCACTTTAACAGCATATCTTTGGGCTTTTTCGTAGAATGGTTGCCTGACAAAGAACCGCTTCGTTTCGGGGAGGGATATTTGCATTTGAAGTCCGTTTTTTGAGTTTTGAAAGGTGTTCTTAATGTGTAGACGACACAGAAATCCTTAATCTATAGCAAGCTACGGAATACTAACAGACCAAGAAAAGGTGAACTCAGTCTGTGTTAATGTGTGCAGCGAGAGCCCTTTTAAAATAAGGAACCCGTTGGGATTTCACAGATATCTTACCATCTTGTCATCGCAATTTATGGAATCTGTTAGGAATCTTAAAAAATGGTTTACTCTGAGTAACCACGCACGTTGACACCTTTAGATAGATAGATAGATAGATAGATAGATAGATAGATAGATAGATAGATAGATAGATAGATAGATAGATAGATAGATAGATAGATGTGAAAGGCACGATAGATAGATAGATAGATAGATAGATAGATAGATAGATAGATAGATAGATAGATAGATAGATAGATAGATATGAAAGGCACTATATAATAGATAGATAGATAGATAGATAGATAGATAGATAGATAGATAGATAGATAGATAGATAGATAGATAGATATGAAAGGCACTATATAATAGATAGATAGATAGATAGATAGATAGATAGATAGATAGATAGATAGATAGATAGATAGATAGATAGATAGATAGATAGATAGATAGATAGATAGATAGATAGATAGATAGATGCACCATATAAGAACTCTGTCTGAGGGAACTTTTCTTCGTTTTTTCCGACGCTCAATAAATAAATACTTGCCTTAATTTCATTACAAACAAATACACCCAAGAATGAAAACGAAGGTAAACTTCTGACTTGGCTAAAGAGCAGTCCCAGTCCCATGCGGCACTTTAAAAGAGCGTTTGCCATTTCTTCAAACAAACGCACACTGCACATTTTATAAACCATGAGTGGTAAACAAATTAACAAACAAAAATAAAATAAATAAAATAAAATAATGTAAACTGTAATTCGATGAGATGCTCAAACCCAATAATAAGGGAATAGTGGGCTGAACTGTAATTTTTTTTAATATAAATTTGGAATGAATATGATGTATACCACATTACCGATTAATACTATTTCAAAAACCAAAAGAATACTCTATTTTGATTTACTAAAATAATTATAAAATCAGGGTTTCAATTTCTGAATTACATATGTGAAAAAAAACGAAAGTGCCCTCTTTCTAGACTGATTTCTTAAAGCGCGTTTGGTGCTTCATCTGTATAGCGTGAGAAGTATTTACATACATTTCGTTATTGTACAAAAACATTTGTTATGGCTAATACATTGAAGGACTTATCTATGCCTTTAATGATTTTTTTATTTCTTTCTTCCTGTAGCAATTTAAAGTTTCAGTAAAAAAACAAGGATTTTATATATTTGCTTTTGCATTACCGTATACTGTCTTTAAAAAATCCCGGTTCCTTAAGGCACTTTATTTGGATATGTGGTTTCATTTTGAAGTATTGCTTGACAAAGAGCCATTTCATTCCGTGAAGATATTTTTGCATAAGAAGTTAATTCTTTGGGTTCTGAAAGTACGTGGACAAAACAGAAATTCTTAATGTCTAGGCAATGAACAAGATCAAGAAAATCTGAACGTAGAGTATGCGATTGTCTGCAGAATGTCCTTCTACAACCAGGAACTCACTGGCATTTTTAAAATCTGTTATCTATTTATTATGCTGACTCTCGTTTATCTAAATAAATACAACTTCTTTCTGGAACCTTCACGTGGATTGTTCTGTTGGGAACCAAAAATGGTTCCGTCACAGCATCGTCAGTGCAAAACTACTTTGGCGTCTTTATTTTATAAGATTGTATTATTCATAAATTGAATTTAATCAAATAGAGGAGAAATACACCATAAAATCGTTTTCCATGAAAGTATCAGCCTGTAAATACATTGAAGTTTCTCATTATCCTTTAAATATATGCACTTCTGCATTTAGGTATCTGTTTTCCATTATAAAAGTTAGTGATCTGAATAATTAGGAAGGTAAGGCGGCGGTCTCAGTGAGTTCGTCTTCCAGACTTTATGTTCGTCTGTCTCTGTGTCTGCAGTCGCTGACCTTGAACTTGGACTTGGGGTCCCTTTCCGATTCCTGTCTTGTAAAGAGAGTGAATGTTTTGTCAACTTCCCGTGGTGCTGAAAATGCATTCCATTTTTGTTAATGAAAAAGAAAAATGATCAGAGTGGTAGACATAAGTAACCGAATGTTTACTGTTAATATATGTGCGCAAAGATTTATATTTAGAAGTAGAGAAACAATCCAATTTGTCATAGCGTACCTGTTCACAGCACATAGATAGATAGATAGATAGATAGATAGATAGATAGATAGATAGATAGATAGATAGATAGATAGATAGATAGATAGATAGATAGATAGATAGATAGATAGATAGATAGATAGATAGATAGAACTGTATTTGTCCCCAGGGTGAAATTTTGTAACGTTTATATTTTGCAGTTAAAAAGTATTAGATTTGTAGTATTGAGATATACAAAAAAAAATTTGAAAAAAATAAAATAAAATAAAGAACTCATAGCAAAAATGAACAATCTAGCTAAATGAAAATATAGAAATGAATCTATGAATTAGATTTTTAAAAACATAAGGGAACAATATAATGGAGTACTGAATAGTGAAAAGAACACAATAATGTAACCCTTTAGCTGATTTCTAGAACTATCACTTCGACTTTTATAAAAAAAAAAATTATTAATCTGTTAAACAAATATTAAAATAAAACATATCGAAATGAAAGGCATTTGGGGGTTTATTCTTTGTATAATTGTTTTAGTCTATCGCTTCTACCCCCTCCCATGTGTCACCTCGTGGTTTTTACACATATATATGTATGTTTTTTTATACTTTTTCATTTTTCTGCATCTTTAAAATCCTCATAACTTCCCATGCGGTTCGTGCTGCGAAGGGCGCTGCAGCGCAAGTTTTTTTTTAATTCTTCACTTATTTGTATTTTATTTGGAAGGGGCTTTGCATTAAATCCGAGTGGTCTGAAAGTGCAGCTAATTTTGGCGTAAACGGGGCCCATCGTTACTATTGTTTTGGGAAGAAAGAGTATTTTCGAAATTTCTCATATTTTGAAAAGAGATAGATAGATAGATAGATAGATAGATAGATAGATAGATAGATAGATAGATAGATAGATAGATAGATAGAAATAAAAAAAATGAATATATTTTCATTTTTTCCAATATGTGTTGGGTACTTTACTTTTGGTATTGTCACATAGTTATTATACCCTGTAAAAAATAACCCTATAGCCTATTTTAAATCGCAAACAACGATAAAGGTTATATAATCTCAGAAAGATTTGTGAACGACATAAACGAGAGCATTCAACTCAGTGAAGCCGAGCACCCTTGTATTTTCTGAAGTCACTTCGAATTCGAGCGGGATTGCTGACACGCCGAGCTCGTCCCGGCAGCAAGGAGCTAAACGCAGGAATCAGGTAAGGCTGAATGGTGGTGATTAGAAATGTTTTTTTATGTATTCATTCAGTCGTTTTAAGCGCCGCATCTTATACTAGTTAAGATTGTAAATGTATATTATTGAAATTATAACATTGTTTGTAGCGCCACCATTATTTGAAAATCAATGTTCTAATTTTACCGAGACAAACTCTGTTATATACAAATTACACCACTCCAGTTTCTTGACGTGTTTTCATAGCTGGACTTTTTTTCGTTTAAATGCATTTGCATCCTCCCTGTGTGGATAGCGCTTTGAGTACTGAGAAAAGCGCTATATAAATGTAATTAATTATTATTATTATTTTAAAGAAATTAAGAAGCAAGAAAATTCCATCTTTAAAACAATACTGTGTATTCTTAATCCCCCAATATCACTCAAAAAGTGTTCTAAATAAGAGTCACAGCATGCAGAAAAGTTAACCTGTGGATACTGACGTTGTGTATTATTTTCTCTAAAGATTTTTTGGTCAAAAGTTAAACAACGGACGATATTGTTAACATTTATATGTTTAAAATAAATTGCCTACTTTGAACACTGTAATCTTTAATATTTGCACGTATGCTGCATATGCAAACAAAACGTTTTCAAGTATACGCTTTCTGTATTCTAAAAAATAAATCAGTTTAACCTAATGAGCCATTTCTGCTCTGTTTATGGTACACATGTAGTTATTTTTATGAACATCCATCAATAGTAACATAAAAAGGTGGATGTGATTTTTTTTTTATTTATTTTTTACATATGACGTAAGTAAAAGATTCAATTCAGTAATTACTACATTTCCCCGGATAACGCTTTAGCCTTTATACACTCGAGGATTAATACTGTGTACCAAATACTTATACTAAGCAAAGAGCAGCACACCACATACAAATTCAAGTATATCCCATTCCACAAATTTGCAAGTGAAACTAAACTTTGAAAATATTTCAAAGGTATAACTCTTGACTGACCTTTAGGCACTGGGTATATAAATTGTAATCACTATTATTATTTCCCCACAAGATCTTATTAAATACAAATGTATAAATAGAAGGAGAAAAATTTAAAGTGAGAGCCTCTGGGGAATGCCATGGCTTTAATAAAATGAAGGTTTTTAGAAAATTATTAAAGAAGTAAACTTTCCCCTACAGCTTCTATAAAATAATACTTTAAGCGACAGCTATGACTGGATAGCTGATTAATACTGTACATACTAAATCTCTTTTTCTTTATATACTGATAATAGTAACAATAATTAGTAGTAGCTGTATAAAAGCCGTCTTCTTAGTAGTACTAGTGTTTTTGGTCGTATACTAACACTAATACTGTAATAAGAAGAATATGTTTGTTTCCGGCTTCTTCGTGACGCTGCTCGGAATGAGCAGGTTTGAAAATTAATAATAATAATAATAATAATAATTTAAAGTTTTTCTTGTGTAACTAGTCCATTTCTTCTATGTTAGTCATCTAAGAAGAGTCTGTAATTTGCGGCAATGAACTTGAGCGCATTGATTTATTACATTTGACTCTGGTAGTCCCGAGACTGGATGAACTGAAATGGCCGCCCCGCCTTTCGAACTCAGCTAAATCTGTATATTGAATAACTTTCTGGATAAGTAAAAATATAAAACTTCATAATCTTAGACTTTCACACTAATGCAAACGCCTATATGAAAATGATATTGTCGCAACTTGGATCTTTCATTCGGGGAAATACCTTTCACGTTATCTATCTATCTATCTATCTATCTATCTATCTATCTATCTATCTATCTATCTATCTATCTATCTATCTATCTATCACAGCAGCGTTCCGTACCCCCAAAAAACAATTTTTTTTTTTTTCTGTTTTTGCTAACTCTTCACAGTGCAATTTCCATCTGTTTTAATATACAACTATTTACCACGTATACACAACTGTACTGTTCGATTTAACGTAATTAACTGTGGGCATAAAGGCAATTTGTCCAAAAAGTGCTAAATGATCTGTAACGATCCGTTTTCTGTTTATGCGTATTGTATTGGCTGACTGCTACTTTCCCTGCTGCAGACAAAACGTACAATTTGGTGTTCGTGCCCAATCACACACACACACACACACACACACACACACACACACACACAAATGTTTGGTTTAATATATACATTAGTTTTATGTAGTATTAGGGTTGTAATACATTTTGTCTCACGTGTACAGTATTTACATGTAGAAAGAAGGCAAGTATAATTTTTTAACCTTATTGGCCCGTTCATTATGCACACGGGTGACTTTGAAGCCGCATCTTTCATTGAAAACAATGTCTATAATCCCGAAGCTCCCTCGAACTTTTCGAGGTGTGATTCAAAAGATGAACTCTGAACTCGATCAGTATCTTTTAAGTTACACTAAATCAAGTTTCCCTGTGGTGAATGAGTGTATAATGTGGCTACTTTCAGATTTCCCAAATTAAACGTATTTGTAGTAATTGGAGGACTGTGCGGAGAAATGCAATTTTCGAAATAAATAAATAAAGTTTATTAATTTCTCAGTCCTAAAGTTGACTCTACATAAAAACACCTCTAAGCCTGAAATAATATCATAAAACGTTTCATTCCGTTATTCTAGCTTTTTCAAAAGGAAACTGTCATTCGTTCCTTCATTCCCAGTTAGTTCTGCAGGGAGCCGAAGTCTATCCCTAGTGTGCTAAAAAAGATTCAGAGAAAAGATAGCGATTGCCTTCAGAATGCAACAGTACCATAACCACATGATATTCAAATGCTGATTCCAAAATGGCACTTTTACTGGGTTGTGTGGGTTCCTCGTAAAGGAATTGACAAAGAACCATTTAATTCTGGGAAGGCTTGTTTGCATATGAAATTGGTTGTTTGCGCTTTTAAATTGTTCTTAATATGAAAAACGGACACTTCTAATGCATCACGTAGCAAATTATAATAACAATTTGATCACTAGATAGATAGATAGATAGATAGATAGATAGATAGATAGATAGATAGATAGATAGATAGATAGATAGATAGATAGATGTGAAAGGCACTAGATAGATAGATAGATAGATAGATAGATAGATAGATAGATAGATAGATAGATAGATAGATAGATAGATAGATGTGAAAGGCACTAGATAGATAGATAGATAGATAGATAGATAGATAGATAGATAGATAGATAGATAGATAGATAGATAGATAGATAGATAGATAGATAGATCTTTATTTGTCCCCATCTGTATATATCAGGATTTTAACAGATCAAGAAAACCTGAATTTAGCCTCTGCTAATATTCTGCAAGTGTTATTTGGTACTGCTGTGGGTTGGCACCCTGCCCGGGATTGGTTCCTGCCTTGTGCCCTGTGTTGGCTGGGATTGGTTCCAGCAGACCCCCGTGACCGTGTGTTTGGATTCAGCGGGTTGGAAAATGGATGGATGGATGGATGTTATTTGGTATTTTACAAATCTGTTATAATCTATTCATGGTTATTTATTAAGCTTGTTACGGATCTAAGTAAATAAAGATTTTTTTTTGGAACCTTCTTCTATTTGAAAACAAAACATGGTTATCCTATGGCTCTGAAGAATCACATTGGCCCCTTTATTTTTAAGTGTGTAGGAAAGTTTCTTCCATATTATCAATCCACCAAATCAGAAAAAAGAGTATTTGAGACTTTTGTGTGCATTTTAAAGAGGCGCACTTATGTGAATTTAGCATATTAATTTTAGCAAATAATAATAATAATAATAATAGTAATAATAACAATAATAATAATAAAGTAGTAGTAGTAGTAGAATCCTAAATCAACGTCATTACAGAATAATCAGTCGGCCTAAACAGGAAATGCTTGCTGTTTGCGAAGAAGCCAGAGTAAATGTCAGATATTAATTTGCATAAAAGAAGAACGTGCAAACCCAAAAGACAGCGACCCAAAAAGCCGAGGGTTGATCTCCCGACTCTGAAGCTCTATTGCAGAGCTAACCACTGCGCCATCTTGCTGCCTTATAGAGGGCGAAGCAAGTTAAGTATGATATTAGATTCAGGGATCTGTATGGCTGTTAATTATATTTAATAAATAAAAATAATATCCGAAAACTTGGATTTGAAAAGATAAAGGGTAATTAAAGACACAAGTAAATAATACAAATTAAATTAACAAAAAAGTGTTTTAAAACCTTCCCGTACTTTGAATATATACAACGACTTAAAATAATTTACATACCACAACGAAGTCTGCCTGAAGGCTGAAACGTTACAAATAAACAAAAAAGATGTTGATCACTTTGTAACCCACTAGATAAAAAAATGGCTAGTACTGTATAGCTGTTCGGAATTTTCTTTCTTGAGAACAAAGTCGTGTCCATCCCTATTAAAAGTTTTTGGTGGGCTCGGGTAGTGGGCAGCGGTGAGGAATGTCGCCCCGGGCGCCTATAGCGTATCATGGCATCCTACAATTAAATGAAGCACTTTTCAAAACCATGGCGCGCTGAGTCATTCGTATTATAGAAAAACTAAATAATAATAAAACCTATTGTAAAATTAAATTGTAGGAGAGTTCGTGAATAAATATTCGGTAGGTCAAAACAAATGTATTAATATCTGATCATGTTTAGTACGCTGCCTTACAAACACAGAGGTGCAACATGCCTTCGTCTATCTGACAAATATTTCCCAGATTATTTAGTCGTCATTTTTCTGGTTTCACGCGTCACTCTTCCTGTAGGAATATTTCCTGACCGAGATGTGTCCTGAAAAGCTCAAAAGAAAAATTCAGGATTGCTTTTAAATTTTTTATTTTATTTTTTATTATTTTTTAAGAGCAGTTACATGGCAGGAATAAATAGAATCTACAAATAAAGTAATAAATAAATACACCACAAAAATCTTTAAGAACTATTAGCTGTTTAAACGCAGGACTGCTAAATGATGTAGACACAAGTGTGATGGCGATTTCTATTTTCGGTTTCTGCCTCGTTGCCTCACATGTTACAAATTAAGTTTCGCCAGCTCTTGGAATGCGGGGTGAAAATGGTTGCTGTATATGTGTTGTTATCTGCCGCAATGGGCGCAGAATGCATATGCCTTAAATTTGCGCTTTGTATAATACTGCATCCCTATCACTGACAGAATATGTATTACTTCAATCAGCTTCACCACTCCGCCATTTCTTCTTCGTTTTCTTTTTTAGGTGGATGTAAGAGAGACTTCTTTAGCAACAGCTCTTCTCCACCACGTATTTCAAAATGGAAAAGTGTTAATGGCTTGTTTTCTCACCAACTTATAATAACGTATAGTGTACTGTACATTCCCTACTTACTGGCCAATGCTGTAATAAGTATACTAGTGATTTATACTAGAAAAGAACTAAATGCAGATGTTCGCATTATTAAAAAAAAAAAAAATCAATAAAAATATAAATAAAACCGGAGTGTAGAAAAAAATTAAAGAGTCAGAATTACTACCCTTGAAATGTTAGGTTAGTAAGAATTCTTTAAATAAACCAACTGAATTGTAGACCTGCACGCTTGTCTATACTATCACAGATAAACACGAGACCGCAAAGCAAGAAAAAGTGAAACAGACCGCTGAACGGTAAGATGGCGAAGTGCGCATATGCCAACTTTTGGGGGCGTCGCAAAGTCCCGGAAAACGAAAGTGTAATTAGTTCATTTTATCTTTCAGGCTATATTACTAATAGTCCAGCGACCGTGCAAAAGTTGGCTCAAAATATTAATGGATGGAAATATTAAGAACTTCTCCAAACGCGACGCGACTAATGATAAAGCAGCCACAGTGTCGCTGGACGACATATGCAGTGTCACATTTTTGAACCAATCACTAAATACTGTACCTAGATTCAAGCACGGACTTTCTTTAGGAAGTTAACTATGTTTTTAAATTTACATTTGTCTTGATTTTACTTAAGCTGAACCAACGTGTTTGTTTAATAGCGTATAGGACTGCAGCGCCGGGCAGGCACATGATTTTATTTCCCTTCGTGCTTTACTCCGTTTTCCGCCCAAAACCCAAAGACGTGCAGATTACAACAACTGGTTGCCTGAAATTATGAAAGTGTGGGCGTTGGTCTGTTTGTGTATGTACTGTAAGTGCGCCTTGCGGCGATCGACACAAAGCGCACAGCTGCCTCCAGTCCTAAGTCGGGCTCGTTTTACATTTAGCCATCTTACGTCTCCTTTTGTCACTTGTATTGCAGAACTTATAAGTAGATGAAGAAATCGTACAGGCTTACCATTTAACCACTTATGTTGTGTGATCCTCTTCTATTCTAGATTTTCTGGTCAACTTATATCAGAAAAAAGCGGCACGTTATCATAGTGTCAGCGGCGTTGACAGCGCACCCAACAAATTGAGCGCTCTTTAATCAACATGAGGAAGCGTTTGAAATCAGCGTCTATTTTAATAAAAGATTTACAATGACGTACAGTAAGTAATGTGCCGTTTTTGAGGTTTACAGTATTGGATCGAAATCCAGTCCTGTGTCTTTAAGATTCCAGCTGTTTCCTTATGTGGCGAGTAACTCCCCTTAAAGGCTCAGTGGCAGAGTTTCGGTATACTCGACACACTACAACTTATTCGACTTATCATCGCTTCAGGAAATAGATAGATAGATAGATAGATAGATAGATAGATAGATAGATAGATAGATAGATAGATAGATAGATAGATAGATAGATATGAGAGGCACTATATGATAGATAGATAGATAGATAGATAGATAGATAGATAGATAGATAGATAGATAGATAGATAGATAGATAGATAGATAGATAGATAGATAGATAGATATGAGAGGCGCTATATGATAGATAGATAGATAGATAGATAGATAGATAGATAGATAGATAGATAGATAGATAGATAGATAGAAGAGTTGCAAGGGCAATTTGCCGCATTTTTTAAATCGAAACCCAGTCTGTTCTTGTAAAGAAGGCAATGACGCTAACCGGTGAGATTTCGTTTTTCTGAACCAGCTTGTTCCATCTAGGGGGAATCGAAGAAGTAGCAATGGTAGCAAAGGTGATGGCATTAGGACAGGGGTAGGCAAAGTCATTCCTGGATGGCCACAGTGGCTACAGGTTTTTTGTTCAAACCCAGTTGCTTAATCAGAAAACAATCCTTGTCAATTATTCAATTTCATAGCTTGTTAGTGCTTTAACTCTGCCATGTCAGGTCATTCTCATATCCTACATTTTTTTTCCTTTCTAAGGATATCATCCAAATGATCTGAAGTCTAAAACAGATGTGTTTCACTTTTGTCTCTTCACTTTCTTTCCAAGTATTTAATTAAACCAAATAGTGCACGATAAAGACACACAGGTGTAAATGAAAACAAGTTAAATGGAGAAATGCTGCTTTCTTTTGTCATTAGCATCTTATTGCTATAAGGAGCAATTAAAAACCAAGAATACAGCTGTTTAAGACTAAAATAAGCAATAACGGTTCAAAATCTTAATGAGAGAGACAACTAAAGTGAAGCAATAGTGTTACTTGAGCAATAAGTGCTTCTTATTAAGCAACTGGGTTGGAACAAAAACCTGCAAGGACTGCGGCCCTCCAGGAATGACTTTGCCCACTCCTGCATTAGGAGGACATGCAGAGTGCATGACTGTTATGGGCACTTTAAACACTCAGTAATAACCGCCATTGAAGGATGTTAGTCTATCTAACGCTTTCAGTGATTAAGGGAACAGTACACCACGGAGAAAACCAGTGCAAACTGTAAGGGAATATTCTCCAGTAAAATTGAATATGACTCCAGATTTGAATGCTTGCATCAATCTACGGAAGCGGCTCAATAATTAGCGCTGCCTTACCACGCCAGGGACTTGAAGTTCGGATTTCTGCGCAACAAAATCGGCAGAATTAAATTAATGCGTACAGTATTAACGCATGGAAATAATTTTGCAAAAGTTATATTTTAAGCGATTCTGATAGATACCGTCTTAAATGCTGATGTGCATTTTCTAGAAGTATTAAGCTTATCTAATCGTAGTGCAAAGCTGTGCACGTTTAGCTGACTGGCCACTTAATATTGAAGTTGTGATGGTAAAGAGTGGGTGCCCGAGTGTGTCCTTAGATAGATAGATAGATAGATAGATAGATAGATAGATAGATAGATAGATAGATAGATAGATAGATAGATAGATAGATAGATAGATAGCAAAAAGACGTCCGACTTGGCAGTTGCAGTCACGATGAGGCATTATAAAGGGGTATTGTAGAGAAACCCCCGAGCTGACTTTAGGGTTTCGCTTATTCATTTTTAGCACAACTGACTTAATTTCTTGGGCGTCACAATAAAAAGTATAATTTACATCATAAAAATAAGAACAGATTGTATTACTTTAATTAACAGCACCATTCACTGGTTCATGGCGGATGTGAATTGCAAAAACATATCGGCACAAATGAAATTCTGAAATATAACAACAACAACATTTATTTATATAGCACATTTTCATGCAAAAAAGTAGCTCAAAGTGCTTTACATAATGAATAAAATAAAATAAAAATAAAAGACAAAATAAGTAATTAAAATAAGACAACATTAGTTAACATAGAAAAGGAGTAAAGTCCGATGGCCAGGGGGGACAGAAAAAACAAACAAAAAAACAAAAACTCCACTGAACTAAACTGAATTTGATTTCTTTTCATATGCTTACTTAAATGAATGTGATTAATCCTAATGGCTTTCATTTTTGCCTTGCTGAGTTAGTTTAGTGCAAGCCACACAAAAACAATAATTCAGGACAAGTGAATCTGCACTCGAGTTGTTTCATGCCCGGCGCCGTGTTGCTTTGCCCTCAGTCCTCGAGTACTACGTGAGTTGGTCAGCAGTCCATTGCTTTAATATCTGCACATCCCTGCAAGCATTTTCTTGATTCGTTTGTCTCTTCTCATGTCTCGTTCATTTCCTCACTCATAATAGCGTCATTTTACTTATGTGTAAGAATTTTATATAGAACCTTTCATAGCATATAACAAGGAGTTTCTCCAGATTTAAATATTTGCTCATCCTCAAAGATATACAATCTATATGTTTCATATCTTTTTCTTTTTTTCTGTCAATTCAATGCCTTCCAGACATTCCAGCGGTTTGGAATTTAACTTCTTTCTGTGGTTTTAACCTCTTCCGGGAACACCGCTTACAGTGTGCTTATTATTCTGTCATTTGAAATAATTATTATGCATTCAGCCATTCATTCACATTCTGAACTCGTAGAGTCCAATTCAGACACGCAAGGAACTTAAGTCTGGGCCGCCAGTCCACGCAGAGCCAGTCGTAGACCACGTGCTATGGACTTTTGAAAGGCACATTTACACAAATTTACACACGAACTAATACCAAGGCGACTGGCAATCGCTCATGCTTGACATTGGCAGGGTCAGCTCTGTCATTTAGGCAAAGTAGACTGTCACCTATAGGGCTGAAAACCGGAGTTTGGTGGAATGTGGGTAGGCAAGGAGGTCTATAACGTTAACATTTTAGACCCCGATTTACAAACACTTGGACTCAGTACAACACCATTCAACTTATTATATCTGCTCACTGTAAACACTAAAGGGTGCCCTCTACCAACACCCCCTAATACCATATCATATTTGTATATACCAAGGACCACTCCCCACCCACGGTCTTCAATGTAATATACCTTTAGTAGCTCACTCAAAATCCCAACCATGGTCTTCAATACTTCAATATAATATTCAATCTTCACTCTCGTATATAACATAACATCGAGGACACCCCATGGTCTTCCATGCAATATTCATGTATCAACACACTTGCAGTACCAAGGGAGAAACATCTCACCCCCGTTTATAACAGTGCACTCATTTTTCTGAGTTCCTACATACAGTTCATCCAGAAAGTATTCACAGCACATCACTTTTTCCACATTTTGTTATGTCACAGCCTTATTCCAAAATGGATTCAATTCATTTTTTTTTTCTCAGAATTCTACACACAACACCCCATAATGACAACGTGAAAAAAGTTTACTTGAGGTTTTTGTAAATTTATTAAAAATAAAAAAACTGAGAAATCCCATGTCCATAAGTATTCACAGCCTTTGCTCAATACTTTGTCGATGCACCTTTGGCAGCAATTCCAGCCTCAAGTCTTGTTGAATATGATGCCACAAGCTTGGCACACCTATCCTTGGCCAGTTTCGCCCATTCCTCTTTGCAGCACCTCTCAAGCTCTATCAGGTTGAATGGGAAGCGTCGGTGCACAGCCACTTTAAGATCTCTCCAGAGATGTTCAATCAGATTCAAGTCTGGGCTCTGGCTGGGCCACTCAAGGACATTCACAGAGTTGTCCTGAAGCCACTCCTTTGATATCTTGGCTGTGTGCTTAGGGTCGTTGTCCTGCTGAAATATGAACTGTCGCCCCAGTCTGAGGTCAAGAGCGCTCTGGAGCAGGTTTTCATCCAGGATGTCTCTGTACATTGCTGCAGTCATCTTTCCCTTTATCCTGACTAGTCTCCCAGTCCCACAGCATGATGCTGCCACCACCATGCTTCACTGTAGGGATGGTATTGGCCTGGTGATGAGCGGTGCCTGGTTTCCTCCAAACGTGAGTTCAATCTTTGTCTCATCAGACCAGAGAATTTTCTTTCTTATGGTCTGAGAGTCCTTCAGGTGCCTTTTGGCAAACTCCAGGCAGGCTGCCATGTGCCTTTTACTAAGGAGCCACTCTACCATACAGGCCTGATTGGTGGATTGCTGCTGAGATGGTTGTCCTTTTGGAAGGTTCTCCTCTCTCCACAGAGGACCTCTGGAGCTCTGACAGAGTGACCATCGGGTTCTTGGTCACCTCCCTGACTAAGGCCCTTCTCCCCTGATCACTCAGTTTAGATGGCCGGTCAGCTCTAGGAAGAGTCCTGGTGGTTTCGAACTTCTTCCACTTACGGATGATGGAGGCCACTGTGCTCATTGGGACCTTCAAAGAAGCAGAAATTTTTCTGTAACCTTCCCCAGATTTGTGCCTCGAGACAATCCTGTCTCGGAGGTCTACAGGCAATTCCTTTGACCTCATGCGAATTTATTAAATATAAATAAATATATATATAATATAAATTATGTGAATTTCCCATTGGGATTAATAAAGTATCTATCTATCTATCTATCTATCTATCTATCTATCTATCTATCTATCTATCTATCTATCTATCTATCTATCTATCTATCTATCTATCTATCTATCTATCTATCTATCTATCTATCCAGATAGGTGTGTGCCTTTCCAAATCATGTCCAGTCAACTGAATTTACCACAGGTGGACTCCAATGAAGCTGCAGAAACATCTCAAGGATGATCAGGGGAAACAGGATGCACCAGAGGCGTCTCAGCCGGGCAAGGACCCCACCCATATGCCACAACATCTACAAAGGCAAAAATCAAAGAGTGGGCTAAGACCTTGATACCTGCAATGCTAGAGATGCCCATGTGTGAAAATATTCACACTGATAATTAGAGAGCATGAAGACTGTAATTGGGGTCGAGGGGGTTGTTGGGCCTGGGGGGTTAGGTGGTTTTTTCTATAACATGTCATGCCAGAGAGAACAGACTTAAACCAGTGATGTAGTTTTCAAAAGTCTACCCATTTTTTCACCTCTGGTAAGGTGCCTTAAGTAAAATCATGAGTCATCATCTTGGAACCTAGTGGGATCATTCCTACTTTACAAGGTACTAACTTCATCTTCTCGGCAGACATAAACACCAGAAGGTAAACATTTCAGATTTTGTTTAATAAGAAATCCATGGCATGGCACAATTCATAAAGTGTCATTAAGAAGTGAAAAGAGTAGTATTCACTGCCAGTTGTTCAAATTTCACTGCAACGGAGAAAGTCCGTGTCTGCCGTGAACACAACTCATCACTTGGGTAAAACTGCATAAGAGGACGGGTGATATGATAAGTTGAATTCATTTTTTATATTTATCTCCACTTTTGGCCCCCATTATTCTACAACAGGAATCACCAATGAGCAGCATGCAACCACAGGGGTTAGCAGGGCTACTTTACTGATCCAGGGTTTGATTCTATTGTTCAGTCATTCTTACCTTCAAGACACTGTGGTTTTTATCTCCACAGCCTCCAACACATCCATTTTTGGTAAACTGGTGACTTTAAAGTGACCCAGTGTGAGTTTGCATCTCAATGGGCCCTACAATGGGCTTTTGGCCTGTCTGGAGTTGGTTTTTGGCCTTGCACGTCAGACCTATCCAGACCCCTGTTACCTTGACTAGGATTAAGCAGGTTTGGAAATGTTACATTTTAAATGGACATTAAACACATTGAAACCTGTTGTCATAAATGATGTAAATCGAAACAATTACAGTGGTGATCTCATCTGTTATGTAGAAAGAAAATTCCCCAAGAACATGCGGATGAACGGGTAATGTAAAAGGGTAACATTCACCACAATGGTGAACACAATAAAACAGATAAAACAGATTGAATTGGAACCTGAAATGTTAATTCCAACAGATGTACTGAATATGGGGGAAAATTGTGAACAAACTTAATAAATAAATAAAAAGTACTTTGAATTGTGTTCATAAAAATTACTTTTGAATGCTTTGTAGTTAATTCAGTTTTTTCTGTCCAGTTCCTCCTGACTCACCAATAGGAAGAATCCCCCACATACTGTTTGACTCGTCTTGATGTCTAGTTGGTTTAGAACGTTTGGGGGGTTCCCTCTTGTGTTTGGCCCACTAGACCTGAAACCCCAAAGGTGGTCAAAGGAGGTTTAAAAGAGGGCAGAGGGCAAAAGGAAAAAAGTTTTTTGTTTTGTTTGGTACGTTGTGTGTTGCATTCATCTGTCGTGCTGCCTGCTGTTATTGGAACTTTAATTAATCATTGTGTCCTGGACTGTATTCGTTTGTTGGGGTCTGGATCATCTGTCTACCTGTGCACTGAGGACTGTGTTGGATTCATTGGTTTTCCGGAAAAGAGGAGCACTCCTGAACCATCCATCTGATTTCATTCTTTCAGTAACTACCGGTAGGACTGTGTTTTTCCTTCACCCTTTCAACCTACAGATTGCTGGGCTTAATTTCGTCACTTCCCATTTTTCATCCGGATTGGTTTTCATGGACTTTGCTGTATGGTGTTTGTGTGTGTATATATGTTAAATGTAATATCGCTGAAGGGGTCAGGGGTGGTATTACTGTTTTCATTTAGTTAATTGTGTGTCATTATACTCTTAATTGTTTGCCATTCCCAGTTTGCTTTATTGGTCTCTGTTGTGAGTGTGTGTGGGTTGATCCAAGGCTGGGGACGTTCCTGGGATCTCTTATATTAATATAAATAAATCACCATCAGCCTGGATGGTGTGAATCTTAGCGGCCTCTGACCGTTACACCCTCATGTTTTGGTTATTTTTATACTATATTTTGTGCAGGAAATTACACCCAGGGCGGCACGGTGGCGCAGTGGGTAGCGCTGCTGCCTCGCAGTTGGGAGACCTGGGGACCCGGGTTCACTTCCCGGGTCCTCCCTGCATGGAGTTTGCATGTTCTCCCCGTGTCTGCGTGGGTTTCCTCCGGGCGCTCCGGTTTCCTCCCACAGTCCAAAGACATGCAGGTTAGGTGGATTGGCGATTCTAAATTGGCCCTAGTGTGTGCTTGGTGTGTGGGTGTGTTTGTGTGTGTCCTGCGGTGGGTTGGCACCCTGCCCAGGATTGGTTCCCTGCCTTGTGCCCTGTGTTGGCTGGGATTGGCTCCAGCAAACCCCCGTGACCCTGTGTTCGGATTCAGCGGGTTGGAAAATGGATGGATGGATGGAATTACACCCATAGGAAAAGATGAAGAAGAAGAAGACAAATTTTAAACCAATTTAAAATTATGTCAACCTCAACCAACACCGTAATGGGTCAAAGTTACCCCATTTCAAAAAACTTTGAAAAAGTGAGCTTAGGTAATATAGGCATGTAGAGCGTCACTTTTTAATGCTATTTCAAGGTTGCTGGTCGTGAATATGATGACACTGTGATATCTGATTCTTTACCGGTGGTTCTAGACCTGTAAGAGACACTCTAAAAATGTTAAAAATAGAGTAGGGAAGAAACCTTATTCTGCTGCTTGTGCTCATTCACAGTTCATGAACGTGGTGATAGATAGATAGATAGATAGATAGATAGATAGATAGATAGATAGATAGATAGATAGATAGATAGATAGATAGATAGATAGATAGATAGATAGATAGATAGATAGATAGATAGATAGATAGATAGATAGATAGATACTTTATTAATCCCCAAGGGGTAATTCACATACTCCATCAGCAGCATACTGATAAAAAATAATATTAAATTAAAGAGTGATAACAATGCAGGTATACAGGCAGACAATAACTTTGTATAATGTTAACGTTTACCCCCCCCCCCCCCCATGTGGAACTGAAGAGTCACATAGTGCGATGGAGGAACGATCTCCTCAGTCTGTCAGTGGAGCAGGACGGTGACAGCAGTCTGTCGCTGAAGCTGCTCCTCTGTTTGGAGATGATCCTGTTCAGTGGATGCAGTGGATTCTCCATGATTGACAGGAGTCTGCTCAGCGCCCGTCACTCTGCCACGGATGTCAAACTGTCCAGCTCCGTGCCTACAATAGAGCCTGCCTTCCTCACCAGTTTGTCCAGGCGTGAGGTGTCCCTCTTCTTCATGCTGCCTCCCCAGCACACCACCGTGTAGAAGATGGCGCTCACCACAACTGTCTGATAGAACATCTGCAGCATCTTATTGCAGATGTTGGAGGACACCAGCCTTCTAAGGAAGTATAGTCGGCTCTGTCCTCTCTTGCACAGAGCATCAGTATTGGCAGTCCAGTCTAATTCATTATCCAGCTGCACTCCCAGGTATTTATAGGTAAAAATACCCGATCTAAATCTGTGAAGTAGTTCTCTCGTGAAAAGCGGACAGACAGACAGATGTTGGATTTTATATATCTAGAGAATTCTATCTCATTACATTTCTTATGAACACCCCGAATTAGGTCAGCTTGCACTAATTCACTAATTCTGACTTTTTTCTTTATGTACTCCATCCATCCATCCATTTTCCAACCCGCTGAATCCAAACACAGGGTCACGGGGGTCTGCTGGAGCCAATCCCAGCCAACACAGGGCACAAGGCAGGAACTAATCCCGGGCAGGGTGCCAACCCACCGCAGGACACACACAAACACACCCACACACCAAGCACACACTAGGGCCAATGTAGAATCGCCAATCCACCTAACCTGCATGTCTTTGGACTGTGGGAGGAAACCCATGCAGACACAGGGAGAACATGCAAACTCCACGCAGGGAGGACCCGGGAATCGAACCCAGGTCCCCAGGTGTCCCAACTGCAAGGCAGCAGTGCTACCCACTGCGCCACCGTGCCGCCTCTTTATGTACTGATTTAATTCATTCTTCATTTATTTATTTCAGTGATGGGATATGCAATATGAAATAAGCCCTGAAATGAAAATAGTCACTTTCACTCAAAGTTGAGAATGCAGGACCAAGAGAGACCCCTTTCCAGGTAGGCTGGGCGTGCAGTGGGTGTCAAAAACAAGGGGGTCAATACAATGCAATACACAGAACAGAACAAATCCTGAATACACTATAAAAATAAAAATTTTACAAGTACGGAGCAGAATTCAACAGTAGATGATATCACATAATATAATTTGGATTTGTTTAGAGTCCTGGAAACCTCAGCCATCAAGTTGCCTCCTCCCATTTGGCCAGTGCTGGGCCAGCCAATACGATGAAAGGACCCTTCTCCCCCACGATTCCTGTGATCCTCCATCAGGGATGACTTTACCTTAGGCAGGCAAAACAACTTGGCAGGTGGGCCGTGGCACAGGTGCCACATTTGAGAACTGAGAAGAGAAACAGAATAGGTGAGGGTTAGTAACAAATTCCAACTGTCATATTCCTTATGTTTTAGTGCTAATGACTAACAACAGAGATGCAGTCTGTACAGTTAATCAGCAGCTCTAGTCAGGGTGTGCTAAACTGAAGTCGTAAGTCTTCAGCCAGGATGTGAAAGCTGAGACCAAAGGGGCATCTCTTATAGTAGCAGGTAGACCAGTCCACAGTTTAGGGGGTCCTGTAACTAAAAGCTCGACTTCCCACTGTTATTTTATTAATCTTCGCAATCATAAGCAGACCGGCATCTTCAGATCTTAATGTGCGCTCAGGTTTGTAAGTCATGATAAGTTCAGATAAGTAAGCCGGACCTCGGCAATTTAATGCTTTATAAGTTAAAAGGAGGATTTTGAAATCTGCCCTAAACTTAACCAGGAGCGAGTGTAAGGATTTAAGAACTGCAGTTATGTGTTCATATTTTCTCAACATTTCAGAAGTCGCTAAATTTGTGTTGATCGGCAAGATGTGCACAGCTAAGCTCAGCAGCACAATTTTGAGAACAGTAGGGTAACGTCATAAAAGTAACATGCATTAAGTAGTCCAGTTTCTTTTTAAAGTAACAACTAATATCACATAATGCTTATTTTATTGAAGTAAAAATATCTGCATTATTATTGTCTGAGCTGCACATGGTGTAAGACAAGGAGCCCAGCAAAAAAGAGTGTGCTGCATGCAAACCAGTAATTGGAATACTTTTAACAATGTATCAGTTTGACTAAATGTAGTTATAAAACACAAGAAAACTATGACCGGTGCCCTCCTTATTTTCTGATTCCTGGTGGCCGATGATGATGTTTCACTATTTTTTGAACGGTTTAATGATGTTGGAGCGTTTTGCCAAAGGACAACTCCAGAAGATTATTTGGGCATGTAAACAGATTATTAAGAAACCAGACTGGTGCCTTAATCGAGTTATTCACCTTAACTTCATTGTATAAACACACTCACTGTGCACGTCAGATACGAGTGCAAGAAAAAGTTGTCCAGGGTGAGTGTGCGAAGCGATGACTTTAATTCAAGAAACTCCAGATTTAGTTAGGATTCTGCATCTGCAAGTGTCTGCAGCATTTGATGACTACGATTAGCTCGGGGAGATAGAAAGAAAAGCAGACACAATGAAATGGAATGTAATGAGTTTGTTTGACTTTTAGTTAAGACATGTTCATCGGAATGGCCATGACTTTAAAATACACCTTTGTATTGTATTTCAACTTGGCACGGATATTGCGTCTCACATTTAAAAGCTGTGAATCATTTGATTGATTCCTTCTGTTAATTATAACATGGAAACATTGTGCCAGAATTAATTCATCATACATGCTGGATTTCATTTCATCCTTGGCACGGTTTTGCATAACACTTAGGTTTTGGCACTCTTAGGCTCCAGTATTTAATACAGTTCTTCCATTCTATCTAACACCATTTGTAAAAAACTAATCCATGAATCCTGCCTTCTCCCAGTATGTGGATTGTAACACCCGCGGAAATAGGACTATTGACCTACTGTATGCAAACGTTAAAGACGCATACAGCGCCACCCCGCTGCCTGTGCTTGGTAAAGCAGATCATAACCTGGTTCTGCTTCAGCCTCACTACAAACCAAGAGTGAAGGTCCTACCTACAACCACACGCTCATTCAGGAAGTGGTCCCCTGAGGCAGAGCAGGCCCGAAGAGACTGGAACTACAGACTGGGATATCCTGCAGGGGTCACATAGTGAGAACATTGAGGAGGTTGTTGACTGCACTACTGACTACATCAACTTCTGTATGGACATTGTAGTTCCAGTAAGAACAGTACGCTGCTATGCTAACAACAAGCCATGGATTACAAGTGACATCAAGGGCCTTTTGAACCAGAAGAAAAGAGCTTTTAAAGGCGGTGATCAGCGTGAGCTCAAGTACGTGCAGAAGGAACTCCGAGTCCAGCTCAGGGCAGTGAAGGAGCAGTACAGGAGAAAGCTGGAGCAGAACTTGCAGAATAACAGCATGAAGGAAGTGTGGGATGGGATGAAGATCATCACTGGCTGCAGCTCGAAGCGGGGTGCCTCCATCGAGAGAGAGACATGAAGAGAGCAAACCAGATGAACAACTTTTTTAACAGGTTTGACCACCCTAACCCACTCTCACCTCAGAGTACTGCACCCTCCACCCATCCTTCTGATGATACCAGCATAGGTGAGAGTTTCCCCCCACCCATAATTACAGCAGCCCAGGTAAGCAGAGAGCTGAGGAGACTTTGTACCAGCAAAGCAGTGGGTCCAGATGGAGTATCACCACGACTGCTGAAGGCCTGTGCGTTGGAGCTGAGGAGTCCTCTACAGCGCATCTTCAACCTGAGCCTGGAACAGGGGAGAGTCCCGAGGCTTTGGAAAACATCTTGCATCACCCCAGTCCCAAAGGTATCACGTCCTAGTGAGCTGAATGACTTCCGGCCTGTCGCCCTGACATCACATGTGATGAAGACCATGGAGTGGCTGCTGCTTCACCACCTGAGGCCACAGGTCTGCCACACCCTCGATCCTCTGCAGTTCGCATACCAGGAGAAGGTGGGAGCGGAGGATGCCATCATCTACATGCTACACCGATCACTCTCATACTTGGACAGAGGCAGTGGTGCTGTAAGAATTATGTTTCTGGAGTTCTCTAGTGCCTTCAACACCATCCAACCTCTGCTCCTTAGGGACAAGCTGACAGAGATGGGAGTAGATTCATACCTGGTGGCATGGATCGTGGACTATCTTACAGACAGACCTCAGTATGTGCGTCTCAGGAACTGCAGGTCTGACATTGTGGTCAGCAGCACAGGAGCACCACAGGGGACTGTACTTTTTCCGATCCTGTTCCGCCTATATACATCAGACTTCCAATACAACTCGGAGTCCTGCCATGTGCAAAAGTTCGCTGACGACACTGCTATCGTGGGCTGCATCAGGAGTGGGCAGGAGGAGGAGTATAGGAACCTCATCAAGGACTTTGTTAAATGGTGCGACTCAAACCACCTACACCTGAACACCAGCAAAACCAAGGAGCTGGTGGTGGATTTTAGGAGAACCAGGCCCCTCATGGACCCCGTGATCATCAGAGGTGACTGTGTGCAGAGGGTGCAGTCCTATAAATATCTGGGAGTGCAGCTGGATGATAAATTAGACTGGACTGCCAATACTGATGATCTGTGTAAGAGGAGACAGAGCCGACTATACTTCCTTAGAAGGCTGGCGTCCTTCAACATCTGCAATAAGATGCTGCAGATGTTCTATCAGACGGTTGTGGCAAGCGCCCTCTTCTACGCGGTGGTGTGCTGGGGAAGCAGCATAAAGAAGAAGGACGCCTCACGCCTGGACAAACTGGTGAGGAAGACAGGCTTTATTGTAGGCACGGAGCTGGACAGTTTAACATCTGTGGCAGAGCGACGGGCACTGAGCAGACTCCTGTCAATTATGGAGAATCCACTGCATCCACTGAACAGGATCATCTCCAGACAGAGGAGCAGCTTCAGCGACAGACTGCTGTCACCATCCTGCTCAACTGATAGACTGAGGAGATTGTTCCTCCCCCACACTATGCGACTCTTCAATTCCACCCGGGGGGGTAAACGGTAACATTATACAAAGTTATTGTCAGTTTTACCTGCATTTTTTATCACTCTTTGATTTAATATTGTTTTTTATCAGTACGCTGCTGCTGGAGTATGTGAATTTCCCCCTGGGATTAATAAAGTATCTATCTATCTATCTATCTATCTATCTATCTATCTATCTATCTATCTATCTATCTATCTATCTATCTATCTATCTATCTATCTATCTATCTATCTATCTATCTATCTATCTATCCTTCAAATCCTGTATATTGATGTGAAGTATACATCTTCTTTCCCATGTCATTATGAGTTTTCCTCAAGCTACTCCAGTTTTCCTCCAACACCTAAAAAATATATGTGCATACCATACTATTTTTTAAGCCTGCTTAATTCTGAGCAGGGGGAGCCGTGGCCTAACTCAGGGTGCAAGACAGGAACAATCCATTAACAGGATTTATATAAAGAAGCACATAATGCTTCAGAGATACGCTTCAGCTCCATGTGACCTCAAACTGGATTAAGTGGGTCTGGGAATGTCGTGTTAATGAGTCAGGTGAAAATAACCTACATCACATGATGAACACACTTGGACTCACCACGGCCAATTTAGCATCACCAATCCATCTTACCTGCATGTCTTTGGACTATGGGAGGAAACCGAATCACTTCGAGAAAGCTGAAGCAGACATTGCGAGAACATACAAACTCCATGCAGGATGTGAACCCAGGTCTCCTTACAGTGAGGCAGCAGCACTCCCACTGCACCACCCATATACACCATATTGCCAAAGGTATTGGGCCAACCCCCCAAATAATTGAATTCAGGTGTTCCAAACACTTCCATGGCCACAGGTGTAAAACATCAAGCACCTCAGCATGCAGACGGCTTCTACAAACATTTGTGAGCTCAGTGAATTCAAGCCTGGTATCGTGAGAGGATGCCACCTGTGCAATACGAGAGAGAGAGAGAGGTTAGGAACACATGCTGTTACAGCGCATTGCCGCACCCACCACATGACAAACCAACTCAGGATCCCAGATTGGGTCCCGAGTGTAGCCATGCAACAGGTGACACCTCAGCACCACACAAGTTCAGATGAAATGGAACCAGTGTGAGTAGTTTTGCAGTGGCTGGAGTGCCAATTCTGCCACCGACCCCCAGACTTTCCCCTGCATGGCCTAGTTACTGGGATGGATGCAGATTAACGTGATATCCAGGCCGGAGCAATTGCAGGTTAAGGGGCTTGCTCAAGGGCCCAACGAAGCAGAGTTACTTTTGGTATTTACGGGATTTGAACCGGCAACCTTCTGATTGCCAGTGCAAATCCCTAGCCTTAGAGTCTATTCGTGAAAATCCTTGCTACTAAATATTCCACAGTCAGCTGTTAGTGGTATTATAGCAAAGTGGAAGCAATTGGGAACAACAGTAATGTCAAATCACAGAGCGGGGACAGCACATGTTGAGGTGTGCAGAAGTCGCCAACTTTCTGCAGAGTCCATAGCTATAGACCTTCAAAAGCTCAAGAACAGTACAGCATAGAGAGAGAGCTTCATGGGCTGGGTCTCCATGGCCGAGCAGCTGCATCTAAGCTTGACATCACCAAGTGCAATGCAAAGCGTCAGATGCAGTGGTGTAAAACCCACCGCCACAGAGTGACGAATCTGGCAATCTGATGGATGAGTCTGGGTTTGGCAGTTGTCAGGAGAACGGTACTTGCCTGACTGCATTGTGCCAAGTGTAAAGTTTGGTGGAGGGGGGATTACGGTGTGGTGTTGTTTTTTGGGTGTTGGGGTTGGCCTCTTAGTTCCAGTGAAAAGAACTCTTAATGCTTCAGCATACAAAGCCATTTTGGACAATTTCATGCTCCCAACTTTGTGGTAACAGTTTGGGGATGGCGCTTCCTGTGGTCTCAACATGACTGCATATGCACCAGTGCACAAAGCAAGGTCTGTAATGAAATGGATGAGTGAGTTTGGTGTGGAGGAACTTGACTGGCCTGCACAGAGCCCTGACCTCAACCTGACAGAACACCTGCGAGCGAGCCAGGCCTTCTTGTCCAACATCAGTGCCTGACCTCACAAATGCTCTCCTGGTCACAAATTCCCATCAATAAACTCCTACACCTTGTGAAAAGCCTTCCCAGAAGATATGAAGCTATTAGAGCTGCAAAGGGTGGGCCAACTCCATATTAAAGCATATGTATTAGGGTCAGGTCCTGCGGCTGTGGGGCATCTGTTGGTGAAAAAAGATTCACTGATCTTGACTTTCCTGACGATGCTGTGATCTTCGTGGAGTCAATGGAGGCTCTGATCAGGGCACTCAAGAGACTGAGGGAGCGTCTGGGCTTGCGAGGGTCCTGATAAAAACCAAGAGCCAGGCCTTTAATGACCTCTTGGGCATAGCCATCAGCAGTGTGTCTGTCTGCGGAGAGAGTGTCGACCTCATCGAGAGGTTTACTTACCTTGGCAGTGACACTCATGTCTCTGGTGACTCTTCCTATGAAGTCAGTAGACAGATTAGGAGAGCATGGGGGGTCATGAGGTCACTGGAAAGGGGTGTGTGGCGCTCCCGATATCTATGCAATAGGACGAAGGTCCAAGTCTTTAGAGTTCTGGTGCTCTATGTTTGTGAGATATGGATGATATCCAGTGACCTGAGATGAAGACTGGACTCCTTTGGTACTGTGTCTCTCCGGAAAATCCTTGGGTACCGCTGGTTTGACTTTGTGTTGCTCATGGAGTCCCAAATGAGGCACATTACTTGCATTGTGAGGGAGCGTCAGTTATGGCACTATGGCCATGTGGAGCATTTCCCCGAGGGTGATCCAGCTTGTAAGATCCTCATTGTTGGGGACCCAAGTGGCTGGACCAGGCCAAGGGGTCGCCCACATAACACCTGGCAGCGGCAGATAGAGGGTCATTTCCGGAGGGTGGGACTGGACCGTGTGTCTGCCTGGGGGGTTGCCAACTGGGATCCCGAGTTGTTTCATTATGTGGTGGGTGCGGCAACGCGCTGTACCAGTGCATGCTCCCCAACTTGACTTGACTTGTATTAGAAACGGGATGTCATTAAAGTCCATGTGTGGGTAAAGGCAGGCGTCCCAATACTTTTGGCAATAGAGTGTATGTCCATGGTAGGTCAACTGATGGCTGTGCTTTGATTCAGTGTGAGTGAGTAAGTGTGAGGGTTATCCAAGGTATGCACGCCTGAAAGCATCATTCATGAAAATTTGGAGGTTCTTTAAAATTTAGAATTCAAAATAAACTTAAAAATACAAGTTTGGATTATAGGCGACCTTTCCATATCAGCTGTCCTAATTCTTTGCATTTATATAGTGCTTTTCTCACTACTCAAAGCGCTTAGCAATTGCAGGTTAAGGGCCTTACTTAAAGGCCCAACAGAGCAGAGTCCCTTTTTGGCATTTTACGGGATTCGAACCGGCAACCTTCTGATTGACAGTGCAGATCCCTAGCCTCAGCACCACCTCATGTGTTCTCTGTGCATAGTCCTATGTGCATATTGGTTATCAAGGCAGCGATGGCAGCGGCACTGTCACTAATTTGCACTTTGTCGTACAGACAGTACACAAACAGGCAGGCAAACATTAGTCTGAATATCTCAATAACCTACTTTCTGAATTTTTTGATGAGAATTTTATAGCCCCAACTCCCACCAATGTTTCATTCAAGTTTGAGCAACTCTAAATGTCACAATATAATTCACACCGTGCTGCTGGTGTCCCTTACAAGGTCAATTTCCTAATAATGATGTGTGAAAGAGCAGTGTTTTGTTTTGCACACAGCTTTGTGAAATTGTCCCCAAAATACACTTTACATGTGAATTCGTAATTCTGGAATGCAAAACTCAGTACAACGAAATTTTGTAGACTTTCCACATTTGTTTAGATAGGAAAATAAGGAATATTGCTCCATAAAATCGCTCTGTCTTTCCTTGGATGCTCTTCAGTGTTGCCCCAAACATCCTACAGCTCCTTCCACACCTCTTCACAGAACATCACCGCATTGCCTGTCCACCTCACATCACTCATTTAGGGGCAGATGCAATACTATGGGTAACACCATCTTTGTTCAGTTTTCCCCAATTCTGTAAGGCCAATTGCCAGAATCGAAATACCCCGGCCAATGGATTTTAGATTCAGTGAGCCTTCATTCACATAATTCTAGCCAGTCGGACACAATTTTTCGGCACACACCTGTGAAACCAGTCATCTAATGTGACATTCCCAATGACTAAGACCAATAGGTCTGTGGCTGCTAAGGATAAAATCAAAACTGATTTTCTCATTAGTTGGAGGGGTGGGCTGCATATGCAAGAGAGCTGACAACCAAAGAATGTTCATCTGGAATTGTAATCCAAAGACGGTGGTGACAAAGAATCAGGACCACACCTAATTTTGAGCATCACAAATAGAATAGGGGCTATGAACCTAACAAATAGATGAGAAGCACGTCTGTCTGATGTCTACAACAGGATATAGAAAAGAAATCATAATAATAATAATTCTTTGCATTTATATAACGCTTTTCTCACTACTCAAAGGCTTTGCTCAAGGGCCCAACAGAGCAAAGTCCCTATTGGCATTTTACGGGATTCAAACCGGCAGCCTTCCGATTGCCAGTGCAGATCCCTAGCCTCAGAGCCACCACTCCACCCAAATAAGATGGCAGACACTGTGACTGAATGCACCACAGCTATTAACCCTTCACACAACGACCTGTACTGCAGCAGCATTGTCAGGTGGAAGAGGGATTGCAAACCTCACAAACAGATGAATTATCTAATAAATCTAAATGGAGAAAAGAATAAGAGGGCCAAATACAGCGTAACGCACCACAGCGATCAACCCTTTTGAATAGTGCCAGCAGAGCGCCAGCTTCATCAGGTGCCACAGGGACTATGAACCTAATGAACAGAAGAGAAGCTTGTCTGTCTGATATCTCATGTTCTACTGTATATACTACAGAGAAAAAGAAAAAAAGGCAGAGACTACAACTGAACACACCATAGCTATTAACCCTTCGCACAACGGCTGTGCCTGCGGTGGGCTGGATCCCTGCCCGGGATTTGTTCCTGCCTTGCGCCCTGTGCTGGCTGGGATTGGCACCAGCAGTCCCCCATGACCCTGTGTTAGGATATAGCGGATTGGAGAATGACTGACTGACAATGGCCTATGCAGCGCCAGCATTGTCAAGTGGAACAGGGACTGCGATCCTCAAAAACAGATCAATTACAGTTTAATCTACTAAATCAAAATGGAAAAAAGAGAATAAGAGGGCAAAATATGGCGTAACGCACCACAGCGATCAACACTTTGAATAGCCCCAATACAGTGCCAGTTCTATCAGGTGGCACAGGGACTATGAACCTAATGAACAGAAGAGAAGCTTGTCTGTGTGATATCTCGTTTTACTGTGTGTATATACTACAGAAAAAAAGAAAAAGAAACAAAGGCGGAGACTAAAACTGAACACATCACAGCTATTAACCCTTCGCAAAATGGCTGTGCCTGAGGTGGGCTGGCTCCCTGCCCGGAATTTGTTCCTTCCTTTGCGCCCTGTGCTGGCTGGGATTGGCACCAGCAGACCCCCGTGACCCTGCATTAGGATATAGCAGATTGGAGACTGACTGACTGACTGACTGACTGACTGACTGACTGACTGACTGACAACGGCCTGTGCAGCGCCAGCATTGTCAAGTGGAACAGGGACTGCGATCCTCAAAAAAAGATCAATTACAGTTTAATCTACTAAATCAAAATGGAAGAAGAGAATAAGAGGGCAAAATATGGCATAACGCACCACAGCGATCAACACTTTGAATAGCGCCAGTACAGTGCCAGTTCTATCAGGTGGCACAGGGACTATGAACCTAATGAACAGAAGAGAAGCTTGTCTGCCTGATATCTCGTTTTACTGTGTGTATATACTACAGAGAAAAAGAAAAAGAAACAAAGGCAGAGACGGTGACTGAACACACCACAGCTATTAACCCTTCGCACAATGGCCTTTACAGCACCAGCATTGTCATTTGGAACAGGGACTGCGGACCTCACAAGTAGATGAATTTCAGTTTTATCCACCAAATCAAAATGGAAAAAAGGATTAAAGGGTCAAATACGGCGTAACACACCACAGCGATCAACCCTTTGAATAGCGCCAGTACAGCGCCAGCTCTGTCAGGCGGCACAGGGGCTTATGAACCTAATGAACAGAATAGAAGCTTGTCTGTCTGATATCTCATGTTTTACTGTATATATTACAGAGAAAAAGAAACAAAGGCAGAGACTGCGACTGAACACACCACAGCTATTAACCCTTCGCACAATGGCCTTTACAGCGCCAGCATTATCATTTGGAACAGGGACTGCGGACCTCAAAAACAGATAAATTACAGTTTTATCTACTAAATTAAAATTTAAAAAAGGATAAGAAGGCAAAATACAGCGTAACACATCATAGCGATCAACCCTTTTGAATAGCCCCAGTAAAGCGCCTGCTCTGTCAGGCGGCACAGGGGCTTATGAACCTAATGAACAGAATAGAAGCTTGTCTGTCTGATATCTCATGTTTTACTCTGTGTATATATTACAGAGAAGAAGAAAAAAGGCAGAGACTGCGACTGAACACATTACAGCTATTAACCCTTCACTGAGCACTGGTACAGTGCCAGGTCTGCCAGGCAGCATGGTGGCTATCAATCTTACAAACAGAAGTAAAGCTCATCTATATACCATAACAGAATAGGGAAAAAAGAAACGAAGGGCAGAGATTGCTGCTGAACCAGCTGCAGGTATTAACCCTTTGTATAATGCTATTGGCTGTCAGGAAAAGGGGCTGTACTGGAAGATTCATGCTCATTTGGTGACATGAGCCGTGTGTTTCAGGGGCATTGAAGAGATCAGAGACTGCGAATCTGACATACCCCACGACTGAAAGTCATGTAAAATGGCATCACAGCCGAAACTGTTACTTCAGCAGCACTAATTGACTTCTCCAAGCAATTTGGTAGGAACAAAATCTGTAGTCACTACAGCCATCCTGGGCCACACTGAAGTACCCAAATGTCCTGAAATAAATTACATGGACACTGGGATGCCCTTGAAACTCCACAAAAAAAACAGTAGGCAAGCCAGAGGCTTCAACACAGATAGATCTTCAGGGCCGTTCAGACGGCCGTTCACTGTGCAGCCCTTCCTTGGAAGATGCTCTACCATGATTAGGCAATAAGAGCGTAATTAACGAAAATTTATGCTTTTATTGAATGGCCGGGTGGTTTATTTATTCATTGGTAGCAGTGATATTACCATAAAGTATTATACTTTGTAAATACAATAAAACAGTCAAATTTATTATTATTATCCTGCTTACAAGGGAATTAGATTAGAGGTTACATTTATCACGTAGTTAACCTTTCGGTTGCTATTCACTGGGTTCATTTTTTAATGTCCAGTCTTCACACTCTATTGGTAAACGTTAAAACCTCTGTTTGCCTCAAGATAAATGTCTCGGGTAATCTGTGAAATGTCTGCAACTTATAAAGGCAGAGTTTTCTTAAAAATAAAATATGCATAGAAAGTGAAACATTTTTCATTGAGGTAGCAGTAGTTTCGATTGAAAGGTCAAACAGACTGTAGCAGTGCACAAAGACAAACTGGTGGATGGGGTTTGCTGTGTTATCAAACTTACTGTGCTTTGCTGAGTGTTCTCACAAGTCGGCCTTGTCAACCATATTTGTTGTGTTTGGGGAGAAACCACTAAAGTAATTTTAGCCTCCTATGTTTCTTTTTTATTGGTAGACAACTTAATCTTAGCAATGTCTTGATACAATACAATTTATTTTTGTTCAGTGCATCCAGAAAGTATTCACAGCGCATCACTTTTTTCACATTTTGTTATGTTACAGCCTTATTCCAAAATGGATTAAATTCATTTTTTTCCTCAGAATTCTACACACAACACCCCATAATGACAACGTGAAAAAAGTTTACTTGAGGTTTTTGCAGATTTATTAAAAATAAAGTGAGAAATCCCATGTCCATAAGTATTCACAGCCTTTGCTCAATACTTTGTCGATGCCCCTTTGGCAGTAATTCCAGCCTCAAGTCTTGTTGAATATGATGCCACAAGCTTGGCACACCTACACTTGGCCAGTTTCGCCCATTCCTCTTTGCAGCACCTCTCAAGCTCCATCAGGTTGGATGGGAAGCGTCGGTGCACAGACATTTTAAGATCTCTCCAGAGATGTTCAATCGGATTCAAGTCTGGTCTCTGGCTGGGCCACTCAAGGACATTCACAGAGTTGTCCTGAAGCCACTCCTTTGATATCTTGGCTGTGTGCTTAGGGTCGTTGTCCTGCTGAAAGATGAACCGTCGCCTCAATCTGAAGTCAAGAGCGCTCTGGAGCAGGTTTTCATCCAGGATGTCTCTGTACATTGCTGCAGTCATCTTTCCCTTTATCCTGACTAGTCTCCCATTCCCATAGCATGATGCTGCCACCACCATGCTTCACTGTAGGGATGGTATTGGCCTGGTGATGAGCGGTGCCTGGTTTCCTCCAAACGTGACGCCTGGCATTCACACCAAAGAGTTCAATCTTTGTCTCATCAGACCAGAGAATTTTCTTTCTCATGATCTGAGAGTCCTTCAGGTGCCTTTTGGCAAACTCCAGGTGGGCTGCCATGTGCCTTTTACTAAGGAGTGGCTTCCGTCTGGCCACTCTACCATACAGGCCTGATTGGTGGATTGCTGCAGAGATTGTTGTCCTTCTGGAAGGTTCTCTTCTCTCCACAGAGGACCTCTGGAGCTCTGACAGAGTGACCATCAGGTTCTTGGTCACCTCCCTGACTAAGGCCCTTATCCCCCGATCGCTCAGTTTAGATGGCCGGCCAGCTCTAGGAAGAGTCCTGGTGGTTTTGAACTTCTTCCACTTACGGATGATGGAGGCCACTGTGCTCATTGGGAACTTCAAAGCAGCAGAAATTTTTCTGTAACCTTCCCCAGATTTGTGCCTCGAGACAATCCTGTCTCGGAGGTCTACAGACAATTCCTTCGACTTCATGCTTGGTTTATGCTCTGACATGAACTGTCAACTGTGGGACCTTATATAGACAGGTGTGTGCCTTTCCAAATCATGTCCAGTCAACTGAATTTACCACAGGTGGACTCCAATGAAGCTGCAGAAACATCTCAAGGATGATCAGGGGAAACAGGATGCACCTGAGCTCAATTTGGAGGTTCATGGCAAAAGGCTGTGAATACTTATGTACATGGGATTTCTCATTTTTTTTTATTTTTAATAAATTTGCAAAAATCTCAAGTAACCTTTTTCCATGTTGTCATTATGGGGTGTTCTGTGTAGAATTCTGAGGAAAAAAATTAATCTAGTCCATTTTGGAATAAGGCTGTAACAGAACAAAATGTGGAAAAAGTGATGCGCTGGGAATACTTTCCGGATGCACTGTATAGCCCAAAATTACACAAGAAGTACCGTAATGGGGTTTAACACGCCTGGCCTTTTGACATAGGCCATGACTATCTAAGAAGACAAGGAAAAACTCCCAAAAAAACCCTTGTATGGAAAAAATGGAAGAAACCTTGGGAATGGCAGTTCAAAGAGAGACCCGTTTGGTTTGGCGTGCAGTGGGTGTTAAAAAGAAGGGGGTCAATACAAAACAATACACAGAACAGAACACAAGAATCCTCAAAAATATTACAAGTATGGAGCAGAATTCAACAGTAGATGATATCCCATAATACAATTTGGATTTGTTTAGAGTTCAGGAGAACTCAGCCATCAAGCTGCCTCCCCCAATTGGTCATTCTACAGCTGAGACAGTGCTGGGCCAGCCAATCCAATGAAAGGACCCCTCTACCCAAAGATTCCTGCGATCTTCCATCAGAGATGACTTTATCTTAGGCAGGCAAAAAAACTTGGCAGGTGGGCCGTGGCACCAAGTGCCACATTTGAGTACTGAGAAGAGAAACAGAATAGGTGAGGGTTAGTAACAAATTCTAACTCTCATATTATTTATGTTTTAGTGCTTAGACTAACAACAGAGATGCAGTCTGTACAGTTAATCAGCAGCTCTAGTCAGGGTGTACTAAACTGATAATGTTCCTTAGGTTGTTAACCTTGTTTCACATGTGCAGCCCACAAACATTATTTCAGGAATCCTTGACCAGGACAGGCCTCACACTGCTGCTGAGACCAATCTCATTCTCAGTTTTTCACCCTTGAAAGGATTTAACTCCAAACCTGTAAGGACCTTAATAGTGGCAGCCTGCACACTACTGGGATCAATGGTGTTCACTGTTTTCCACCACTGCAATAACTGAACCTCTGAATACCTTAACAATGGCTCGGACCAACCTTGCTTTTCAGTTTCCCCTAATGCAAAAGCTGAACCATTCCTACTAGGGACTGCTTTACCCGGACAGCTTTACACTAAATACCCTAAAGAAAGGCCCAAGTCTGCTCCTGTCAGTATCACAGACCACCATCTGCTATCAATTTTCTACCTCTGAAAAGGTTTAACCTGAACAAGCACAGCTGATCACATTACTGAAGCTCTTAACACTTATGACCTGAGTTGAATTTAAGTTAAGAAATGTGCTGCTCAAACTATGTAATGCCCTAGTGAGGCCACATCTCAAGTACCGTGTGCAGGTCTGGTCTCCATGGTACAAGAAAGACATAGCAGCACTTGAAGTGGTGCAGAGGAGAGCAACCAAGTGCACCATGGGATTTAAAGATATGTCCTACTGTGACAGACTCAGAGAATAAAATCTGTTAAGTCTCGAGCAGAGGAGATTGCATGTGGACCTTATCCTGATCTTCAGAATCATCAAAGACACTGATAAAGGAGATCCAGCAACATTCTTTCAGTTTAAGGGTGAATCCCGTACTCAAGGACATCAGTGGAAATGAAGGGAATGTGCATCTAAAACTGAAGCCAGGAATCACTTCTTTATGCATAGAGTTGTGGGACTCGGGAACAAACTACAGAGACATGGAGTTGAAGGAGAAACCTTGACAACCTTTAAGAAGAATATGGAGGAGACATTGTGACAGCTTAGGTATTGGCTTAAAAATGGGCTTGGTGGACTGAATGGTCTCCTCTCATTTGCCAAAATATCTCATGACGTTCTTTTGAGTTAGTATCCTACACTCTTAAATATCAAGATGCCAGAGTAGTTCTTCAGAGCAATGTTGTAGGGCAGGAGTGTCCAGCTCCGGTCCTGATGGGCCGCAGTGGCTGCAAGTTTTCATTCTAATCTTCTTCTTAGTTGTTTCTTTTTCTAAACGAGCAGCCAAATAATAATGAGACACAAAGCAAGCTGCCACAAGACAAGCTGACCTGAAAATAAAAAAAGGTGAAGGTCTCGATCAGGTCGGTCTGCTCAGGTTACCAAAACATCTTGATTGTGGTCTTAGAAAAAAACAGAAAATCAGTAGTCAGCTGTGGCAGAATGAGAGCAGCAACAAGTCATGATATTCAGTAACGGCTTTAACGAACAGCAAGAATTGGCGTCTCATTAAGAGAATGGTTGGAGTGAAATTAGCTGAAGTTTGACATTCCAGTTTAACTGGTCATCTGTCGGCTCGTTTCACATCTCATTTCTGTTTGTCTGCCATTTAATGAAGAAACAAATCAATTCACAGGACAATTCAGGGCTAATAAAATGAAGGGAAAAGGAGTTAATTAGCAGTGAAAACTGCTCGCTGAATAGGAAAAGGGTTAGAATGAAAACCTGCAGTCCACTGCGGCCTACCAGGACTGGAGTTTGACATCCCTGTTGTAGGGGAACCATTTTTATTTCTTAAAAGACTAATCAACATCAAGATTCCGGACAGAAACTTTATTTATTTAACTCCATGACAGTCTTCATGCAGTAAATAAACTTGACAAGATGCTAACAGATTTATGAAATACCAATGGTCCATTATTTTAAATAGACTCTTGCTGCATAGGTCCAGTAACAGAGATTAAGTCTATCCATCCATCCATCCATTTTCTTCTACTTATCCGAGGTCGGGTCGTGGGGGCAGCAGCTTGAGCAGAGATGCCCAGACTTCCCTCTCCCCGGCCACTTCTTCTAGCTCTTTCGGGAGAATCCCAAGGCGTTCCCAGGCCAGCCGAGAGACATAGTCCCTCCAGCGTGTCCTGGGTCTTCCCCTCGGCCTCCTCCCGGTTAGACGTGCCCGGTACACCTCACCAGGGAGGCGTCCAGGAGACATTCTTATCAGACGCCCGAGCCACCTCATCTGACTCCTCTCGATGCGGAGGAGCAGCGGCTCTACTCTGAGCCCCTCCCAGATGACTGAGCTTCTCACCCTATCTTTAAGGGAGAGTCCAGACACCCTGCAGAGGAAATTCATTTCAGCCGCTTGTATTTGCAATCTCATTCTTTCGGTCACTACCCATAGCTCATGACCATAGGTGAGGGTAGGAGCATAGATCAACTGGTAAATTGAGAGCTTTGCCTTGCGGCTCAGCTCCTTTTTCACCATGACAGACCGATGCAGAGCCCGCATCACTGCAGACGCCGCACCGATCTGCCTGTCGATCTCACGCTTCATTCTTCCCTCACTCGTGAACAAGACCCCGAGATACTTGAACTCCTCCACTTGAGGCAGGATCTCGCTACCAACCCTGAGAGGGCACTCCACCCTTTTCCGGTTGAGGACCATGGTCTCGGATTTGGAGGTGCTGATTCTCATCCCAGCCGCTTCACACTCAGCTGTGAACCGATCCAGAAAGAGCTGAAGATCACGGCCTGATGAAGCAAACAGGACAACATCATCTGCAAAAAGCAGTGACCCAATCCTGAGTCCACCAAACCGGACCCCTTCAACACCCTGGAAATTCTGTCCATAAAAGTTATGAACAGAATTGGTGACAAAGGGCAGCCCTGGCTAAATCCCTAGATCCCTAAAGATCCCTTTCCAGAATTAAATATTTTTTTGCCAAGAAATGGTTCTATGAGAAATCGCACAACCCAGTAAAGACCCATAAAGTACCATTAAAGTATTTTTAACAGTGTGCAGAAGATGGAGAAGTATCTCATCTCCTCAACCTATAGAAAAATGGTACTTAATTACGGTCCTGCAGGTCCTCAGTAGTTGTAGGCAGGGGCACAGTGATAGGACAGGCAAGGCAGACAATTTCCTGTGGCCCCGAACTGGGATGGCCCTCTGAGGAAGTCTGTTTACATGGGTACGCACTGTGTCAACAAATCTACAGGAATCCTCCTTGAAGCATAGCATCGACACACTAAAATGACATGGTCGGAACCAAGGAGGGGACCCAAATATCATTGCGTGAGTGCTGGTGTCTGCGGTGGGTTGGCACCCTGCCCAGGATTGTTTCCTGCCTTGTGCCCTGTGTTGGCTGGGTTTGGCTCCAGCAGACCCCCGTGACCCTGGTGTTCGGATTCAGCGGGTTGGAAAATGGATGGATGGATGGAGTGCTGTGTTTGTAATGAACGTTACTTTTTATTTAATGTAATCAGAGCCAATTTTCTGAATCGTGAAGAGCATTTACGAGCCTGGAAGCAAATAATGGTAAATTTCTGATACTTCTTTGATCTCTCCAGACTCCACTGTAGTCAATGTGCAACCAAAATCAGCAACAACAATTAAGCCACAAGGTGAGTGGGTAAAAGTGGAGACGGGGATTGTCTAAGAAGTCAAAATGGAGTCCTTCTGCCAGCCTGACTGTTCCTATCACTGCTGTTGCTGGTGAGAGAAGTTTTATCATCATTAAAACTGTTTTAAGTTTTCTGTAGCCCAGGGACACTAAGACCCAGGAGTATGGTAAGTGGGATGGTGACAGCTATTTAAGGCCAGGTGGTACAAGCCGTGGAGAAACAGTTGGGTCTTGCAGTGGAACGGAATGATTCTTCATTGTTTACTCACTGGTATGTGGTGCTTCATTTTCTTAGTTATTGTTTTAATTCTTCTGATCAATGGTACAGAGTAATGGGGGATTGGGGAAGAGAGGTGAAAAAGAGAGTGCAGGCAGGGTGGAGTGGGGTGGAGAAGAGTGTCAGGAGTGATTTGTGACAGACGGGTATCAGCAAGAGTGAAAGGGAAGGTCTACAGGACAGTAGTGAGACCAGCTATGTTATATGGGCTGGAGATGGTGGCACTGACCAGAAAGCAGGAGACAGAGCTGAAGGTGGCAGAGTTAAAGATGCTAAGATTTTTGCATTGGGTGTGATGAGGATGGACAGGATTAGAAATGAGAACATTAGAGAGTCAGCTCAGGTTGGACGGTTGGGAGACAAAGTCAGACAGAGCGAGATTGCGTTGGTTTGGATATGTGCAGAGGAGATATGCTGGGTATATTGGGAGAAGGATGCTAAAGATAGAGCTGACAGGGAAGAGGAAAAGAGGAAGGCCTAAGAGAAGGTTTATGGATGTGGTGACAGAGAACATGCAGGTGATGGGGGTGACAGAGCAAGATGACGAGTACAGAAAGATATGGAAGAAGATGATCCGCTGTGGCAAACCCTAACGGGAGCAGCCGAAAGAAGAAGAAGAAGTTAGACATATAATGTGTTAAATTTCTTTAAGGTGAACCCGTGGTGCCTTGTAGTGTAGTGCCTTGAGAAGAAGTTAGGTAACCGATTGTATATTTGAACCCTCCTCAAAAGTGGCTTGAGATATTAATAAGTTATTTATGTAGCACCTTTCATACACTCAAGGACACTTTACGATTCGATAAACACATTAACAAAACAATAGAAATTACATACAAGAAAATGAATAATACTCATTGAAGAGCTATCGTGTAGTTGAGTCATGGCAACTGGACTTCTTTCTTGTTAGGTAGATACGTTTCACTGCTTATCCAAGCAGCTTTGTCAGTCTGACGAATGTTGTTAGAGACCACAATTTTATACTCCAGGTTAGTTTCGCTTCACAACTGCCCTGATTAGGCTCATTGAGTAAAAACAAAGGAAGAGGGAGGTGTGGGTAGATGTAACCGTCACAGATTTTGACAGCCCCTCCTGCCCCCATAGAGTGGCTCATTAGGCGTGGTCCACCTGGTGGAGGTGTGAATTGGGCCTGATTTCCATGGGGATGGATGAAAGGGCAGCATGATACATTGAAGACAGGTTATGGCTAAGGCCTCCACCTCTGTTGAGTGAGGGGTTGTTGATTTGCACATGCAAAGCTTCCCTCACCCATCTCTCAAGCCACTTGTCTTCTCTATCCAATATCTGGATGTTAATGTTCTCAAATGAGTGTCCCTTTGTCCTTCAAATGGAGGTACACAGCTGATTCCGGCCCCGAGGTGTTACTCCTTCTGTGCTGGGCCATCCCCCTGTGTAGCGGCTGTTTGGTCTCTCCAATGTACGGTTCAGGACACTCTTCCCTACATTGAACGGCATATATTACATTGCTCTTCTTCTGTATCAGTATCTGGTCTTTGGGGGTGGACGAGTCTCTGTCTCAGAGTGTTAGTGGGTTTGAAGTGGACAGGTATGTGATGTTTTCCAAAAATCCTTTTTAACTTTTCGGAACACACCAGCCACGTATGGAATAACCAGGTTCTTCCGTTGGTCCTGGGACTCCGACTGTACCATTGTCCTTTTTCTGGCACAAGATACTGCCTTATGGAACTACGGCCATGTGGCACCATTACCCGAGGGCGCGGTTCACGCTGCTACTTCCCCTCACTGAATTAACGAGTGGTTCTTCGCCGGATAGGACACTGCGAACGTCTAATTGAAATTCTCAGTCTATAGCGACAGTTTGTACTCCTTGCTGATAATTTACAATTTTCCTCCCAAACTTTTCGCCACACCACCTCGGCGTCAGGTCCTTTTTTTTTTTTTTCACGTTCTCTCTCAGCCTGTTCTCCCACCCCCTTCCGTTTTTCTACAAAATCCGGTTACCATAATAAAAGTCTGCATAACTACATAAAATAACTACTACTCTAAAATTAACAGTTTAAAACACAAAGCATTTCACATTTTTACATCAGTTACTTATTTACATCAATCACTTACAGTTAGGGTCCATAAATATTTGGACAGACAAGTTTTTTCTAATTTGGTTCTGTACATTACCGCAATGAATTGTAAATGAAACAACTCCGATGCAGGTTGAAGTGCAGTCTTTCAGCTTTAATTCAGTGGGGGTGAACAAAACGATTGCATAAAAATGGGTGAGGCAACTAAAGCATTTTTTGAATGCTGATAGAGCCCTCAAAGAGTTGAAGAAAAACTTTTAAACTACACAAAGCACATCCAACACCACACAAAATCTCAAAACTAAGCTGTCGGGTGAGTTGGTTGCCACTTCTACAGTAGCATCACCCAGTCTAATCAAACATCAACCAAACAAAATTCAAATTAAAACATTTAATTAATTTAAAAACATAATAATGAGTATTAAGTTTGATTAGCTGAGGAGGACTGCTAAAACAGATAATCCAATAAGAAACCATAAACACAAAAACAGTTATATAAACCATAAATAAACAACAGATTCAGTAATCAGTGCTCTCTTAAAAAGAAAACACACACATAAGAGCAATATAATACACAGAGAAGGCCAAATTCTGCATCTTGTATGTTCCTGCTGGCCTGAAGAATGTTTGTACATCTGGGTTCTGTCATCCGTATCTCAGAGTCTCAAGCTGATTGAATTAGTTTCACTTATCCCCTGCCATATTTATCAAGAACTATTGATCAGTTATCCTATTCTGTGTCTGTCAGTGCTTCCTGTTTCCATGATGGTTTCTCACTTGGGGTTGGTCGTGCCCTAAGCAGATTTTGTCTTTGTATAAATCCACATTGTCACAAATATTGGATCTTTATGTACTGTACCTATTAAATCCTTGATTCGTCCTACTACCCGGACATCTCCATTGTTTACAGCAGAATTGCGTACCATTAAACAGAACTGGCCGCCACTTGGAAAGGCTCTGGAAGAAGACTGGTCTGGCTGTTCACACCCTGGCTTACACCGAAAACCTGAAGGAATACAGATGTGCCTTATCGGCTGCACGTTCAAAGTACTGTTCCACCCTTATTGACTTTGGTACTTGTTAGATAGATAGATAGATAGATAGATAGATAGATAGATAGATAGATAGATAGATAGATAGATAGATAGATAGATAGATAGATAGATAGATAGATAGATAGATAGATAGATAGATAGATAGATAGATAGATAGATAGATAGATAGATAGATAGATAGATGTGAAAGGCACTATTAGATAGATAGATAGATAGATAGGATAGATAGATAGATAGATAGATAGATAGATAGATAGATAGATAGATAGGATAGATAGATAGATAGATAGATAGATAGATAGATAGATAGATAGATACTTTATTAATCCCAAGGGGAAATTCATATACTCCAGCAGCACCTTACTGATACAAAAAACAATATTAAATTAAAGATTGATAATAATGCAGGTAAAAACAGACAATAACTTTGTATAATGTTAAAGTTTACCCCCCCGGGTGGAATTGAAGAGTCGCATAGTTTGTGGGAGGAAACGATCTCCTCAGTCTGTCAGTGGAGCAGGACGGTGACAGCAGTCTGTCGCTGAAGCTGCTCTTCTGTCTGGAGATGATCCTGTTCAGTGGATGCAGTGGATTCTCCATAATTGATAGGAACCTTTTGAGCGCCCTTCGCTCTGCCACGGATGTCAGACTGTCCCAGCTCCATGCCAACAATCCAGCCTGCCTTCCTCACCAGTTTGTCCAGGCGTGAGGCGTCCCTCTTCTTTATGCTGCCTCCCCAGAACACCACCGCGTAGAAGAGGGCGCTTGCCACAACTGTCTGATAGAAAATCTGCAGCATCTTATTGCAGATGTTGAAGGTCGTCAGCCTTCTAAGGAAGTATAACCGGCTCTGTCCTTTCTTACACAGAGCATCAGTATTGGCAGTCCAGTCTAATATTATCATTCCAGCTGCACTCCCAGATTATTTACAGGTCTGCACCATCTGCACACAGTCACCTCTGATGATCATGGGGTCCATGAGGGGTCTGGGCCTCCTAAAATCCACCACCATCTTCTTGGTTTTGCTGGTGTTCAGGTGTAGGTGGTTTGAGTCGCACCATTTAACAAAGTCCTCGATTAGGTTCCTATACTCCTCCTCCTGCCCACTCCTGATGCAGCCCACGATAGCAGTGTCATCAGCAAACTTTTGCACGGGCAGGACTCCGAGTTGTGTTGGAAGTCTGATGTATATAGACTGAACGAGGGACCGGAGAAAGTACAGTCCCTTGCGGTGCTCCTGTGTTGCTGACGACAATGTCAGACCTGCAGTTCCCGAGACGCACATACTGAGGTCTGTCTGTAAGAAAGTCCACGATCCATGCCACCAGGTATGAATCTACTCCCATCTCTGTCAGCTTGTCCCTAAGGAGCAGAGGTTGGATGATGTTGAAGGCGCTAGAGAAGTCTAGAAACATAATTCTTACAGCACCACTGCCTCTGTCCAAGTGGGGAGAGAGGATCGATGTAGCATATAGATGATGGCATCCTCCGCTCCCACCTTCTCCTGATAAGGCAAACTGCAGAGGGTCGAGGGCGTATTGAACCTGTGGCCTCAGATGGTGAAGCAGCAGCCTCTCCATGGTCTTCATCTAATAATAAAAAAATTAGTTATTTATATAATTTATTACATTTATTTATTTATATTTAAAATAACTATTTAATATATTTTAAAAAAAAAACTAATAATTTATTATATAAAAATAACTAATGTACTGAACTATAAGAAACTGCTTTAAACTGGTCTTGTGTTTGTGTGCTGATAATGGCGTATTTTTAGAAATGTGAGTGTCCTGATGACTCTTTATTTTGGTAAGAAACTGTGCACTCCTGCATGTAATAAATCAGGATGTAACCGTAACTTACAGCAATCTATGTATGACCTCAAAATGAACTGCCATGTTTTTTCTCTTTGGCTAATGAATAAGCTAGGTAATATAAGAGAGGAATTTTCTCTTTTAAGAGCAGATTGTCTGTTCTGACCAGCCAGTGGCCCTGAGCTGGGGGGGGTGTTCCAGTTTCTTCGGAGGCATGCGTGGGGGGCTGCAGTCTCTTTAACTCACCAAGAATAAAGAAATTGCTTTTTATTTTAAATTGGTGTTTGTTTCCCATTGATTTCGACTTCAGTGTCCACAGCTCTGAGCAGGCCACTCGAGTTCCTCTGTCTTTATGGACCTGGCTTTCAGTGACGTGTGGTGAGGTTCATGGCTGGTGACTCCTTCAGAGTCAGATTTACAAATATATGAACCCCAAAGAGTAACTTATTGACTATTCAGTTGGTAGCCAGGATGCACATCGACTACTGGTTATGTTTCATATCTCATCGGCATTCATTACACACACACAGACAGGTAAGGTGCATATTTGGCTAAGAAAGAACGTGACATTTATAACGGCGAGAGAGAGAGACAGAGAGAGCGCATTTGCTCCTCACCCTCCACATGTTCTAAATTCGCCATTCCGATTCCACAATTCATACTCATTCAATACAAATGAAAGTATAGAGTGGTGTACAAAAAAACGGATTTCAATTTTGAAATTATTTGAAATGTTTAGTTGTTTTAAAAAAGCTTTTAATTCTGATGCTTTATTCAATTTTATTACAGACTGTTCAACAAGGATGACAAGAAAGAATATTTTATTTAGGGTCAAAATCTACTTTTTAAATATTGGATTGTTTTTTAAATTTGTCTGCTTCCATTTTTGTATAAAACTGAAAACTATTTATGGTCTTACCTTTAGTTATAAATGAAGTCCACGAGCATATCCTTCTCCACGGAAATCTCCGTCATTTTCTTGTAAAAGTCCTCCTTATTTTCCTTAAAATGATTCACCACTCCTGAGAACATGTTTACACTGCTCCAGAATCCCAACAGTGGTGTGCTTGGCATTGTGCATAGTGAATATTGGCTTTTGTGCAGCTGCTCAGCCATGGAAAACCATTACATGAAGCTCCTGATTTGCCATTCATATGCTGATGCTGCTTCCAGAAGCAGTTTGAATCTCTGTTGTGACTGATGCCAGAGAAGTTAAGCAATTTTTACGCACTTCAAAACTCGGCGGTCCCACTCTGTGTTTGTGTGGTCTACCACTTTGTAGCCCAACTGCTGTTGCTCCTCAAAGCATCCACTTGTTTGAAATATATATTATCTTTGATTACATTACATTAGCATTAGAAATTATGGAGAAATATACTTTATCCGAAAAACACGACACTTTAAGAGAGAAAGAAAAATTACAATAATCGTCAATGCGTATATATAAATACATATTTAGTTATTACTATTATTTTGATTTTACTCACATTCACTTTTGACAACAGATATTGATGTACTTTTTATAATTTGTGTTCATTTTAATGCATTCAAGACAAAAAAAAATTGTGTGACCTTTAAGTGTTCTGGTGAAAATTATCTATCTATCTATCTATCTATCTATCTATCTATCTATCTATCTATCTATCTATCAATTAAAGCAAAGACAAACAATACACAATTTTCCCAGTATTTCTCCAGTCCAAAAATTAAAGCAGTAAAAATGAATTTAAGAGGCCTTGGGGAGTGAGCAGGGAAAATGAACAAAAATGGGCAGCAAATAGAGAATGAACTAAATAAATCCTTCACCCCAGAATGCATAAAAGAAGAAATAAATGGAATGCCTCAGGCAGAAGTAAAAACCAGCTGAGTGTACAGATTTTAAAATAGAAGAATCCACTGTGCTTCAGGCCATCAATACATTAAAGACTGAAACCCCAGGGCCTGATGGGATTTTACTTTTATTAAGAAGATAAACCTTTATTAAATCTATTCCAGCAACCACTCGATATGGGCAAATTATCTAATGACTGAAGAGTTGGAACGTGAGTCCATTCCTTAGGAATGGAGTCAAAATGGATTCCCAGAATTCTAAATCAATAAGCCTAAATTTTATCATGGGAAAAGTTGTAGAAACTATAATGAGTAGCAAATTAGAAGTCTGGTGTGAAAATAGTCAATTCTTGTTATCCATGAGGCTTATGGTTCTGAGAAACCCAGTATATACAGAAAACATGAATACTGAAGCATTGACCCTGTGGGTAAAATGGGATTCGATTCTTGCAGGATTCCAGCTCTGGGCAAGATCATTTTCTGCTGCACCAACTGCCTTCATGTCCACCCTGATCACATTCCATAAACCTTATCCTTGGCCTTCCTCTTTTCCTCTTGTCTGATGATTCTATCCTCAACATTTATTTCCCGACGTACCGCTCATCTATTCTCTTCGGTATGTGTCCAAACCACCTCAATCTCGCCACTCTCACTTGGTCACCAACTTGTCATACATGTTGTGTCCCTCTAATACACTCATTCCTAATCCTGCCTACCTTTTTTACTCCGAGTGATCAATTTTTTTTATAGCTCTCAAAGATCCCAGAGTACATTGGGGAAAAGGATCTCTCACTCAACATTTCAGAAAAGGAATGGAAGGCAGCAATACACAGAATTCACTTGAACTCCATATGCACAAAGCATACAATTATTCAACTGAAAATCATCTATCGAGCACATCTGTCTCATTTAAAATGGTCCAAAATGTTTCCAGGGCAAGATCCAACCTGCAAACGTTGCAATCGAGCTCCATCCTCATTGGGCCGCATGTTTTGGGCCTGCACCAAATTAACATCATTCTGGACCAAAATCTTTAAATCCCTTTCAGACAACCTGGGTGTCACAATCCTTCCTAGTCCACTAACAACTGTGTTTGGTGGGCTCACAGATTGTCTTAAAGTGGAAAAGGACAAACAAACTGTACTTGCCTTTACTACACTATTGGCATTGTGCTATAAACACAGACCAGACATCATGAAAAGGTCTGGGGCAGCCACCCGTATAATATCCATGGCTGCAAAAGGCATTTGAAAATAACAGAGTTGTTCACAAGACCGAGTCCAAAACAGAACTGATTCCTTTGTGTTAAGATGGCAGCTTTTAAAGGAAGTGATGTCATCAAAGGGGCCGGAACTGGAAGTGGTGTCTTCTTGGCCAGAAGTGAGGTCATCTAAGGGCACGAAACCGGAAGTGACATCATTTAAGGGCCCGGAACAGGAAGTGATGTTGCCTGGACCAGAAGTGACATCATCAAAGGGCCCTAAACTAGGAAGTGAAGTCTTCTGAGTCACAGGAACCTGGTAGGATTTCTCAGGAAAGATCTGCAGGGAACTGAGAAAGATAGTCAGTGCACCCCGCCGCCCCCTGGTCGGATGTGGTATTACCATTACTTAAGCCCTTTAGCTGCCTCCTAATCACACGTGTGTGACATCACGTAGACTTGTTTTGCTCAACCAGAAGAATCCTAGCTCACCACTTTTCAGTCAGTGGGTAACCGATGTTATATACTACTTAAAATTGGAAAAAATTAAATACTCAGAGGATCTGTGCGAAATGTTTTTAAAACCTGGCAGGATCTAATTAATAACATTTTACAATAAGAATTTAAACTGAGGAAGCGGATTCTCTTACCTTTTTTTTATTCTATTTATTTATTTACTTATTTTTCCTACTATTAAAGTTTTACTCTGTTGGCCTAGCTCTCTTTCTCATGGGTGGGGGTTGACTTGATTTGAACCTAGTTTTGTAAAATTTGACTTGCTTGTATGGAATGGTGTTTGATTTTAATAAATTCAATGAAATATTAAAAAAATAAAATCGTCATTGGAGATCATGAAAAAATAATCTATACTAATAAAAGGCAAAGCCCTCACTGACTCACTGACTGACTGACTGACTGACTCATCACTAATTCTCCAACTTCCTATGTAGGTGGAAGGCTGAAATTTGGCAGGCTCATTCCTTACAGCTTACTTACAAAAGTTAGGCAGGTTTCATTTCGAAATTCAAAGCGTAACGGTCATAACTGGAACCTCTTTTTTGTCCATATACTGTGATGGACTGCAGCTCGATGGCCGTGGGAGGCGGAGTTGCGTATCGCGTCATCACGCCTCTCACGTAATCACGTGAACTGACTGTGAACGCAGTACGTACAAAACAAGGAAGAGCCCCAAAGAGCGCTGAAGAAAACATTCATTACACAATTGAGAAGGCAGCGAAACAATAAGAAGCGAAGCACGGTGTAAACCGTAAGTTTAAATTAAGTTTACAGAAACACTCCCGCTGCCGTTTGCAATACCATATTCGCGAGATACAAGTTTAATGAGAAGACACGAGGTATAAATGAAACTTTGGATGACTTTGTAAAGGAGTTAAAATTGCTGTAGCGAGAAACTTTTAAGTGCCGGGTCTTAGCTAACTTTAAATAAAGCCGTGGACATCGCAACATCACAGAAGAGAGCGACACACGTGAACTGACTGAACGCAGCAGGAGTGATCACTTCACTATTGAGGAAACAAAGCACGGTGTAATCTGTAAGTTTAAGTTTATAGAAACGCTCCCGCTGCCGTTTGCAATACCATATTCGCGAGATACAAGTTTAATGAGAAGACACAAAGTATAAACGAGACTTTGGATGACTTTCTAACAGATTAAAAATTGCTGTAGCGAGAAACTTTTAAGTGCCGGGTCTTAGCTAACATTAAATAAAGCCGTGGACATCGCAACATCACACAAGAGAGCGGCTCACGTGAATTGACTGAACGCAGCACGTCGGAAACAAAGCACCGTGTAAACCTAAAGTTTAAATTAAGTTCATAGACCTACTAAAGGTTGCCATTGATTTGAGGCAAGATTGATTTTCTCCTGTACAACTATACGTTGCATTCTCAAGAGTGTGCTTGCACGGCTTGGTCATATTAAAACCGGAGTGCTAAACTGACAACGTGGTATACAAAGAGAACTATAACAATCGTAATATGTATATATATTATATATATATATATATATATACAGGTATGATATACTATATATATATATATATATATATATATATAGTAATCCCTCCTCCATCGCGGGGGTTGCGTTCCAGAGCCACCCACGAAATAAGAAAATCCGCCAAGTAGAAACCATATGTTTATATAGTTATTTTTATATTGTCATGCTTGGGTCACAGGAGGTTGTAGAGGAGACAGGAACGTTATTCAAACACTGCAAACAAACATTTGTCTCTTTTTCAAAAGTTTAAAACTGTGCTCCATGACAAGACAGAGATCACAGTTCCGTCTCACAATTAAAAGAATGCAAACATATCTTCCTCTTCAAATAAGTGCGTGTCAGGAGCAGATCATGCCACAGAGATAGAGAGAGACAAAAGCAAACAAATCAATAGGGCTGTTTGCCTTTTAAGTATGCGAAGCACCGCGGCACAAAGCTGTTGAAGGCGGCAGCTCACACCCCCTTCCGTCAGGAGCAGACAAAGAGAGAGAGAGAGAGAGAGAGAGTTTTGTTTTTCAAGCAAAAATCAATACGTGCCCTTCGAGCTGACATGCAGCTGCACAAAGGATAGCAACGTGAAGATAATCTTTTAGCATTTTTAGACGAGCGTCCGTATCGTCTAGGTGTGCGAACAGCCCCCCTGCTCAATCCCCCTACGTCAGGATCAGAGAAACTCAGCGCAAGAGAAAGAGAAAAGTAAGCTGGGTAGCTTCTCAGCCATCTGCCAATAGCGTCCCTTGTATGAAATCAACTGGGCAAACCAACTGAGTGAAGCATGTACCAGAAATTAAAAGACCCATTGTCTGCAGAAACCCACGAAGCAGCGAAAAATCCGCGATATATATTTAAATATGCTTACATATAAAATCCGCGATGGAGTGAAGCCGCGAAAGGCAAAGCGCGATATAGCGAGGGATTACTGTATATATATATATATATGTAGATATGCATATATATGTGTATATATATGTAGATATGTATATATATATGTAGATATGTAAATATATATATGTATATATATGTGTCTGTGTGTGTATATATATATGTGTGTATGTATGTATGTATGTGTGTATATATATATGTATGTGTATGTATGTATGTGTATATGTATATATGTGTATGTGTGTGTGTATGTATGTGTGTATATGTATGTGTATATTTATGTTGATATGTGTATATATATATGTATATAAATGTGGATGTGTATGTGTGTATATATATATATATATATATATATATATATATATATATATATATATATATATATATATATATATATATATGTAGATATGTGTATATGTAGATATGTATATGTATGTATATATTTATATGTATATATATGTTTATGTGTGTCTGTGTGTATATATATATATATATATATGACAGCAACACTCATAACAATGACAACACAATTACATTGACAATCATGTTACGTTATTTTTAAAATGTTTCCTTTTCTTTTTCATAACCTTTTTAACACTCTACTTCTCCGCTGCGAAGCGCGGGTATTTTGCTAGTTTTAAATTAAAGCCAAAAATAAATCAGATCTTCAAAATATTCCAAAATCTTAAAATCATGGCATACATTTAGGAAGACCAGGAATATTGTTGTTTTCAGGGAATGCATCTCGTTTAATAAATGTTATACAGCAAAGTGTCACATATTTAACAGCTTGGCCATTTAGTAATGAAAAATGTTGCCACAAACATAACTTGGCCAACCTCTGTTAATATGCACAAAACTTCAGTAACTCCATTATTTGATGTAATATACATCTAACAAGTGCTAGAAACTCTAAGGGTCCCCTCTTCAGTTTTATACATCTGTAGATGAAACTCCACGTTTAATTACATTATGAATAAATGGTGTACCAGTCTGGAGCTATGACAATCTGGTCACCCTTGTCAGATATGGCTGGCCATTCATCCCGGCCAACACCCCCAGGCCGCCAGATGGAGCCCTCCCTGCAGAATGGAGGTGCCCCGAATGCAAGCAAGGAATCATGGACAATGCAGTTTTAATACACAGCCCTGCTGGATACCATGGGGGCCACCAGGAGTCGCTGCAGGGAGGGCCCAGGGGACTGTTATTTTCACTACACCCCGGAAGTACGTCCCAGGCACATGGACAGAGGAAATGACGTACTTCCGGTATGAAAAAGAAGAGTTTTTGATCTGACCCTGAAGTTCTAGGAAGTCACATGGACTGAGGGTTCAGAAGCACTTCCGGGTCAAGGACTATAAAGGACTCTGGGAAACCCCAGCAAAGGGAGCCGAGTTGGGAGGAAGGGTGACTGCGCTGCTGGGAGGTGTGGAGGAATTGTTATTATTAATTATTGATTATATATTGGAGTATTGTGGAGTGGAGGGTGCTTTGTGCACACATTTATTATAATAAAGTCAATATTTGGACTTTTACCTGGCGTCTGACATGGTGTCCGAGGGTTCAAGGGAGCGATAGCGCCCCCTATCTGTCACACCCTACAATATACAAGATGTCCTGCCTCAATGAGATGTAACCAGAGCTGCACAAAGTTTGTTAACCAGGACTCAAGCTAATCTTTCATCAGACCAAGCAGCCAAACAAGAATCATAGTCAAGAAGAATTTTAAATCTGAAACACAATAAAGAAACAATTGCTAGATAATGCACAGTTTTTACCCAATCTCAAAACAAAACTATTAAAATAACTAAAAATTAAAAGATAGCACCAAACTATATAAAATACAAGAAAAAAATTCCTAAAAAAATAAATATCACAAAAAACAACAAAATCAAATACAGTGAATTCAGAAAGTCTTTCGACCCGTTCACTTTCTTCTCATTTTTTTGTGTTGTAGATTTCATTCTTAATAGATACATTTGCCATTTTTACCCATCAACCTAAACTCAATATCCCATAATGACAAAATGAAGACATGTTTTCAGAAAGGTTTACAAATTTATTAAATATCAGAAACTGAAATCTTTCATTCCTAAACATATTCAGACCCATAATTCACTCCTTTGGGAACAATTCCAGCTTTGAGTCATCTTGTTAAGTCTCAACAAGGTATGCACACCTGGATTTGAGCAGCTGATCCCATTCTTTCTGACACATTCCATCAAGATCCATTACATTAGATGGAAAGCATCTGTAAACTGCCATCTTCAGGTCTCTCCGCACACGTTCTGTAAGGTTTAAGTCAGGTCTTTGACTGCATCAGTCAAGAAAACTCAGAGACTTGTCCTGAAGCCACTTTGGCATTGTGTTAAGCTGTATGCTTCAGGCTATTGTTGTGCAGAAAGGGGAATCGTCACCCCAGTCTGAGGTGGTATGCACTCTGAAGCATATTTTCCTCAAGGACCTCTTTGTATTTGGCTGAATTCATCCATCCCTCGGTTCTGTGCAGTTTCCTTGTCCCTGCATGATGTTGCCATCACCATGCTTCACAATAGGGATGTGATTAAGAAGATGAGGAGCATTGCCAGGTCTTTAGAACATTAGAACACTCTGGACGAGAACAGGCCATTCAGCCCAACATAGCTCATCAGTCCTATTATTTTCTTCCAAAAAAATATCAAGTCAAGTTTTGAAATTCCCTAAAGTCCTACTGTCTACCACACTACTTAGTCACTTATTCCAAGTGTCTATCATTCTTTGTGTAAAGAAAAACTTCCTAATGTTTGTGTGAAAGTTACCCTTCACGAGTTTCCAACCGTGTCCCCGTGGTCTTGATGAACTCATTTAAAAGTCACCGTCTCGATCCACTGCACTAATTCCCTTCATCATTTCAAAAACTTCAGTCAGGTCTCCTCTTAATCTTCTTTTGCTTAAACTGTAAAGGTTCAGCTCTTTTAATCTTTCCTCCTAATTCATTCCCTGTAGTCCTTTAATCAGCCTAGTCGCTCTTCTCTGGACCGTTTCTTGTGCTGCTGTGTCCTTTTTGTAGCCTGCAACCAAAACTGCACCCAGGATTCCAGATGTGGCCTCACCAGTGTGTTATAAAGCTTGAACAGAACCTCCTGTGATTTGTACTCCACACATCAAGGCGCTATATAACCTGACATTCTGTTTCCCTTCTTAATGGCTTCTGAACACTGTCTGGAAGTCGATAGCTTAGAGTCCACTACGACTCCTAAATCCTTCTCATAAGGTGGACTCTCTTGATTTTCTGACTACCCATTGTGTATTCACACCTCACATTTTTACTTCCTATGCATAATTCTTTACATTTACTGACAATAAATGTCATCTGCCACAAATCTGCCCAAGCCTGTAAGCTATCCAAATCCTTCTGTAATGATGTAACGTATTCCAAATTATCTGCTAATCCACCTATCTTGGTATCATCTGCAAACTTAACCAGCTTGTTACTTATATTCCTGTCTAAATCATTTATATTTATTAAAAATAGCAGTGGCCCCAAGCACTGACCCCTGCTTGTCACCACTCTTAACACCAGCCAATTCTGATGAGGTTCCTTGCACCATCACCCAATTCTGCACCCATCTACACCCCACACCCTGAACTGCCACTTCTTTTACTTTGATGCCCAACCTCTCTTGTGGCACCTTATCAAATGCTTTCTGAAAGTCCAGATCAATAATATCATCTGCTCCACTTTAGTCATATCCTATTGTTGCCTCCTCATTGAATTCCACCATATTAGTAAAACACGACCTCCCTCTTCTGACCCCACACTGACTGTTCCTAATAACTCCCGTCCTTGCCAGGTCTTATCCTCGATAATTCCTTCCATTAATTTTCTTGTGATGCCTGTTAAGCTTACTGGCCTATAGTTACTTGGATCTGCCCAGTCACCCTTTTTATATAATGGGATGATATTTGCCATTTTCCAGTCCTTTTGAATCTCTCCAGTGCGCAGTGACTTCCTAAAAATGGTGTTACAGTGTTTGGAGTTCTGCCCAAAAAGTTCCATTTTTGTCTCATCAAACAAAAGAATCTTTTCTCTCGTGCTCTCAGCAAACAGCAGTGTGGTTTCATGTTTTGAAGCCAAATTAATGATGAGCATTGATGAACCAGGGATATCCGCAAAAAAGTGAATTTGCAACAAAAGTTAGAAAAGGACAAAAAAGAAAACATGGAGCAAGAGACAAAAGAGTAGCCAAAAAGCTTTGAAGGGTTGTTATCAAAAGTAAAACAATAAATGTCTTGATTACCTTGGTTAAGGTGCATAGGGCCACATGACTTCTCCACTATGTTTGATGCTTTGTCCATTTGCTATACATGGCCCAACCACCTTAGTCTTTGTCCAAGCCTTGCCATCCCTGTCCACTTTTCCTCTTCCTTGTTAGTCAACTTGTGTCGCCACATCACATTTAGGAGTTTCCTTTGCCATCTGTGATGCACTACACCAGGATTTTTCATATTTATTGCTGTCATTAGCCATGTCTCTGAGCCAAGTAGAGTAGATAGAACTAAAGTTTCACCAAAATGGATTTGTAATTGAATGTTAAATTCTCCCTGAGGTGGGCTGGCACCCTGCCCAGGGATTGTTTCCTGCCTTGTGCCCTGTGTTGGCTGGGATTGGCACCAGCAGACCCCAGTGACCCTGTAGTTAGGATATAGCGGATTGGATAACGGATGGATGGATGTTAAATTCTTTGTAGTTCCAAATTCTGCCTGTAGCCGCCGGAGTGCAAAGCAAGTTCTAGTACAGTTAAAACACGTGGAGAAAGATATCTCTTAGTCCACAAGTTCGTTTTAAAATATTTAGTGAAAATTCAAAGCAAATCATCCACACAAGAATAAAGAAAAAAAGGTTATTACACATGTAGAATAAAAGGCAAAAAATCAGAAAAAATGCTATCTTCTCTAAACTTAGCTTTTCTTGTAAAACTTTAGTTGTTTCTATACTTAAAGATTCTTTACTTCTTCTTCTGTACGCTTTAAACGTACGCCGCAGCACATACAATTAAGTACTTTGTCTTTCATGTTACTTGGCACCAAGGTTATTATAGTTAACGAAAACTAAAATCAAAACTGAAACTATTATTAAAAAAACATTTTCGTAAACTGAAATAAAATAACAAAACCGAAATGAAAAACTAAAACTAAACAAAACTATTAAAGTGGCTGGAAAGACTAACTGAAATAAAATAAAAATTCAGTAAAATATTTTTAGTTTTCATTTTTGAATGAATATTTTTGCCGTTAGTCTTTAACCCTTGTAATTTTTAACTCTAAAACAGAAAGTCATCCACCACAAGCCACCACATATTATTCATCCAGTGAACGGAGGCTGGTGACGGAGAGCGGATGTTCACACAGCATTTGTGGTGATAGAGCAGGCTGAATGCGGGCGCGTAAAGCGTGTGAAATAGAAAGCCATTTATGTGCCGCCTTTCTTTGTGCTTGTTGTATATAAAGATGTAATTTAAACGTCTGAAATCCGAAATGTGCTGGTCAACAAAACCTTTACCATATGGACAGAAAAATCACAAGTGAGTAACACTGTAAAAAAAATTTGTCCTTTCCAACTTAAAATTTTCTAGTGACCTGTTGCACTCAAAAATTTTAGTTCACCTAATTAAAGTTGTGTAAATTGATTATTTTGATTTGTGTTGACATCCTTACCATGTTGGCTCAAATAACAATAATAAGTTGTGTCAGTTAAATTTTCGGTACTCATCAGATCAGCTTGTTGTTCTAATTACAAACTCTGTGTTGTATTAAATACTGTTGTTTAGTTTAGTTAACTACAAAGCCAGTACTAAAAACCAAGCACAACTGTAAATTTTATGCTCTACAAATTAAAACTAATACAGAATTTATTGAATAATACGGGACAAAAACAAAATATTTTAAATATTTTATTGACATATCACTTTAAATTCTTAACATTTATAACTTTGCAGCTGCAATATTACTGTGCATTTAAGCTACACAGAAAGAATGCTTTATGTAAGAGCAGTAAAATGGTGATGGAATCCAGATTTAGAGACTTATTTAGAAAACAAATAAATGAAATAAGACAACAGACCATTTAACAGTCAATTCCATTTAACTAAAACAGTGATCAAAGACTTTTTTTTCTCTTCAAAAGCAGGTGCCCAAACTGACAAAATTAACTGGAATTGTCACACAGAAATTTGTATTATATTTGCAGATAGTTTGTTTTTTAGAGATTGCACTCTAACAGTGTAGTCATTTCCAAGGTACTGGAACACTTTCTGGACCACCACAAATGTGTATTTAAGGTTCTTGCGATAGTTCATGTTAAAAGCATAAAGTGAGCAAAACAGGACTGTAAAGGCATTTGTAAAGTTTCCCAGGTTCTCCATAACCACCTCCTCTTCAAGGACAATTACAACATTTACTGCACTGCACAGCAATCTTGAAGGGATGCTATTCCTGACCAACTCTAAAATTCCCATCGTAATGTTCCTTGCAGAATTCTACAAAAGACATGAAATAAAATTAGACACTTCATAAAAATGACCATTGTCATGAGTATCACATAAACTGTAACAAGATATCAAAGGTCTGCGTATATTAATGCAAGTCACACCCCCATAAAACATCAAACTGATGCACCTCAAAATGAGGAAAGCAAATTACCAGGATGTTTTTGAAATTGAGGCCAGCTCTTGTAGGTAGACGGGAAGACTCAGAAGAACAATGTCTCTCCTGTGCGCTGTTAAGTCTGTGGTCTGTGAAAGAAAAGAAAAACAAAACCAACACAAGATAAGGTCAATGAATGGAGGAAAAAGCGATTGCTTAGCTTATGATACACAGATAATACTAAGATGAAGCTAAAAAGAAAAATCTAGATTACTCTGAAGTTGATAAATTGGTAAAATTACTTTAGATACGTTATCTACCTGTATATCCTGTTTTTCTAGTAGATTCTCCATTTCCTCTTGAGCTCTGTACATCATAAGCAAGCCCACAGTAGAAGTGTCCAGTGATGTTAGGAGTAATTTCATGATCAGCGCAAGTTATGTGTAGAAATTCTGCATAAACCTATGTGTAAGCAAGACAGCGAGTGAGGACTGAGTTAATAAACTTCAGAAACAAACTAAGGGTGTTTAAGACATTAAAGTGACATGTGGAATTTAATACTTACCTGTTCTTCAACAAAAAGCCCTGGCCATCGTTGTTCAATTGTGTATAACATTGGCTGATCCTGTTGCATGGAAAATTTACAATAGCAGCACTGCATTGACTTTTGTTGAGAATTAAACATCTAAAATAAAAACACGACCAAAACAAAAAGTTATGTATTTAGGAGATTTTCAAACAGTAAATTTACATATAAAGACTCAAACTAAACATAATGGTGCTTACATTAATCTGATCACTGAAAGAGAATGTTATAAATTAAAGTGAAAGTTCACCCTGGGCAGACATACCCAGTGTTAAATTCAAACTGGATAATGCATCCAACTGGAGTACTGCATAGATGTGTTACAATGTGCTGAGAATGTTATACATATCATTCATAACATTAATTGATTAGAAAGTTATTCTTAATAAAGCAAATATAAATATTAGTCAACTTCTATACAAAGTAATGTCAGATCTGCTAGCTATATAACAAAGTAAGGTAAACTCTGTACCAAATGATTATTAATACCCAAACTTTCACTAAAAGAATAACAAAATGCATAATCTTAACTATACTGTTTGTTAGTTGATTGGTTTATTAAATGGAGAGAAAAAATGAAATGGGAAAAGCTTCCAAGGCATGCCTCAGTTGTCACACTGTGCAAGGATAAAAATAATATGTGTAAAGCCAACCACCTAGTTTTAAAATTGTAATTACCACAACATAAGTGTTATCAATAGATAGGCAATTGCATTAATGCATGTGCGTATGTGTATTATACATGTGTATATATATATACATATGTGTGTGGGTGTGTATGTATTACTGTTGTATCATCTGTTTACAGTTGTGCTATCTAAAATACATGTTGTTTTCTGTGTCTTTTTGCTTTTTGATGTTGGTGGGCTTATGTGTTTTCATGTGCTCTTCAGCTTGAGTTTGCTGGTCATTTGCCTTATGCAGAAGTTGTGTTAAGCCATGTGAAGTGTGTTTTGGTGTAGGAGCTCTGACACTACTTTGACATTCATGACGATACTTCGGGGGAAGATGAAATATTGGGCGCGTACTTAATATGCACTAACTACGTTTTCCATTGCTGTTTTTTTAAAGCACGCTACCTGCCTCGCTTGTTCAAACTGAGGAATCAGAGATGATAGATCTGTATAAGTAGCAGGCGTAGGGTCACCACTTTTCCTCCAAAGTGCCAACAAAGCACGCGTGCAATCGGCAGGATACATAAAATGCTAGTTTCACTGCATTTCTCATCTGAACACGCATCCTCCACGGTGACAGAATGAACCTTACAACAGAACTGGCGTGTTGTGCATTTACTGCTGAATTTACCGTAGATGCCAAAATAACGCAGGAAACCACTGCTGTGCTAACGCACCTTTACAGTAATCCACCAAAGTCCCGTACCTTACGATAGCGAGTGATTAAAGACCTACACAATAGTTTCTCAAAAAAGCGGAAGTTTGGACACTTACTCGAAAATGGCAAATGTGGCTGAAAGCAAACAATTGTATTGTAATCATAAAAGTGATGCATTTTTGCTGACCTGCAGAGCTGTGTTAAAAAGAGTAAGCAAATAATATTAACTTTACAGAAAACTAAACTGAAAACTAATTATCTTGCTGACCAAGTTAATGTTCAAAGTATTAATTGTTAAAATAACAGTGAACAAAGTATGGAATTTTCATTACTGAACAAAATTACACATATGTGTACAACTTCACTTACCTGTTAATTAGGGTGACCATATTTTGATTTCCAAAAAAGAGGACGATCGGCACGGCCTCCAGACGAATTCAGACAAGCTTCTTGGTGGTTGATGAACATTATTTATTATACTTCAATGGTGCAGAATTAACCTCTGTAATAAAATTAAATTAAATCTGTAAAAACTTATAACAAAATAATAGCTCTCTTAGACTCTTCAAATAAATAATTAAATATTGTTCTAAAATATGAACTATTCTGTTCCAGCTTCAACAATATATCTCTTAAATGTAATAAAATAAATAACAGAAGAGTCTCACAAAGACAAAAAAAACTTAAACAAAAAGAATCTAGACTTTTCATCTTTAGTTTTCTTCTTCATCCTCCTTGTCAGCCCATCCATATTTTGCTGTAGAGCTGATCTTTCCTAGCAGTTTTCGATAGCTTAACAAATAAGCATGAAAGTCTTTGCAAGACATGTCTTTGAAGTTGTACTGAACTAGTAGAATCCCCTTTAGTGACTCTACGGAGAGCTGGTTCCTCTCCTTGGTCCACTGGCTTTGCATTAGTGAAAAAACCCTCTCAACATTTGCATTGTGAGAGGGAAGTGCAAAGACAAACTGTGCAATTGTCAGTAGCTCTGAGTAACATGCAATGCTTTTTTGCCTTTTCAAAATATTTGGTCCACTTCTGGTGTACCTGCAGGCCACTGAACTCCTCATCATGGTTGCACGTTTCTGTGAATTTCCTCAGATTGGTGACCTGGTCAAAACACTTAACATCATCAACTGCCACCCCCCTTCTCTCCAAGGTAACTGATGCATGCCTCCACATCATTCCAGTTTGGTGGCTCACTCAGATCCATCCACATAAATGTTGAGAACTCTTCCATGGGAGTCATCCACTTCTCCAGATACTCCAGACATGCACTGTACATGCCATGCACATCTGCACAGAACTGGTCACAGCCTTTGTCAAGTCCATCTTTGCGCTTCTGTGCCAGTAGTCCCTTAACTTTAAGGGACATGAAGTTGTTGCTCTTGCGTTGAAGAAGAATGGTATGTATATTGTTTAATATCTTCTTCACTTCCATATTGGACATGTTCTCCTGTTCCATTTCTTGAATGTGGGTGTGGAACACAGACATGAGTGTGTGCATGTGCCAAAGGTAGATTTCAGCAAAATCATTTTCAAAAAAACTCTTGAGTGCTATGGGTGGCTTTTGCTGAGACAGAAAATATGCCTTTAAAGCTGGAAACATCTGTAACATCCTCTCAATGCTTGGGAACAATGACAGCCACCTTGTCTTGCTGTGAGAGAGCATCCTTCTGTAATCAATCTCAACAAAATCACAATACTCCTTCAGGCTCTCAGTGCGCACAATGTAAATGTGAAAGTAACTTCAATCAATTTTGTTTGCACGCCATCCTTCTTCCAGTCAAAATACTGGATTATGACTGGGAATATTTTCACTGCTCCGTGGTTACTCCCGTCTGTGGAAACACCACAGTACTGGATTTCTTTGAGTGCTTCATGAGTGATTTTAACAGAGTGGGGGGCTATAGCACCATTGACGATGACTTCGGTCTTGGTGCGAGCACTACTAAACTTTTTTGCAATGTCAGAGTCAGGAAATGCCTTTTTAAGCAAAGTATTGGTGCAATCCATGGACCTGCAACTGTTGTGATGTTTCACTGTATGAAAAGCCATTGCACCTTCTGCTGCATTTACATCATCCTCTGTTTTTCCTGGTCTGAGAAAAAACTCTGTCAACTTTGCAGATGAACTAGTCTCACCTCGCACGGCTTTTTTATGTTTCTCGGTGTCCATGTGGACTTTCAGATCCCCAGCACCTTTATTGGATACCGAGACATATGTACCGGCTTTGCACACGGTGCACTCCGCCTTCCACTTGTCCCAACCGGGACGGTATGTGGGAAATTTTCTTTGCAGTTCATCGGTGAAGCTGCACTTACGCTTCGGCATTTTCCCTGCTATATTGCTCCGCTCTCTGCTCTGATCCCTGTCTGTGTCTGTGTGTCTGCGCGCGCGGCGCAGACCTGCCCACAAGGCAGCCTCCCGGTAATTACGTCGCGCAAAAAAGTAGTACCCTAGTATTGTGTGCAAAACGCCAGTCAATTTACGTACACGCGTTATGGTCCTATGAAAAAACGGACATTTTCGTGAATTTATAAAACCCGCCAGGACGCCCCGGACAGGACGTAAAAAGTGCACATGTCCGGGCAAAAGAGGACGCTTGGTCACCCTACTGTTAATGTATGACCGTTCATTTAACGTTGCTTTTGACAGATCAGTGCACAGAAATTGCACAGTTCGTCGTTTGGAAAAATCCAGAATGTTTGAATTTACTCCTCAATTTGCGCATGCTCAGTAGATGAAAAGTACCAGGATTTTGCTCAGCCAACATGTATTTTTTTGTCAAACCTGAAAAGCTGACTAAGTACAGAAACATTATGTCACTTAATAAAATATTTTAAGTTGAATGGCAATTATTGCATATTCATCTATTCAGCACATTTTTCTGTTTTAGGACAACATTTTTTAACTCAGTTGTTGCACCAACATTTTTTTCTTCATAACCACAAATTTTCCTTTCTTGGATTTTTTACAGTGAACGTTTCGTTTTATTTTCTCAGGTGACTGCTTTTGGTTGACAGTAATTCACCTGCCACTTCGCACAGTAGAAATCATTTTTACTTGAGTATATACTTCCTTTACTTTAGTATAGTAATCATAAATAAAATTCGGCCTCAAGATTTTGATGAATCTTGACGTTTTAGACCTCCCTGAGTCCAAAAATACAGTGTTTTGGTGTGTGTGTAAACACGATAACTCAAAAACGCAACAAGATAGATGGATGAAATTTGGCATGTGTTTTGTTGCATCAAAATTGCAGATCTGTATTAACTTTTGGGCCAAATCCGTGAACGTGAAGTGGTATGTTACCTGAACACATACTCGTTTTTTTTTTTTTATTCATGCAGCTGCAAAATCCGATTTATTCAACTTTACTTTTATAATAATTGTTCAATATACTGTATTATTAATTTGATTTGATGTTGATGGTTCTTTGATGTACATAATATAAAAATATAATCATTGTCTTGCGGTTTAATTTTCAAATATCCATCCCCATATCTGAATATACCAGAAAGTCAAGGGGAGATCACTCCCAATATTTGAAAATAAAACGACACTTATCGAGAGACTGACTAGGTCATCATACAAGATCAGCATATTGTTACTGACCAATCCCTTTGCTTTAAAAACATCGTTTAACTCTCAAAAATCCTAGCTAGAAGGATGGAGAAAGTGCTGCCCTCGGTAATATCACAGGATCAAACTGGATTTATTAAAGGCCGACATCTATCTTCAAATCTCCGACGCTTGTTTAATGTTACATATTCACCAGCAAAATCAAACACCCCAGACATATTACTATCATTAGACGCAGAAAAGGCATTTGATATGATTGAATGGAATTACCTTTTCACTGCATTGGAGAAATTTTGGGTTTGGCCCAAATATTTGTGCTTGGATCAAACTACTGTATACCAATCCAGAAGCTTCAGTTTGTATTAATAACATTTGCTCAGACTACTTTAAACTAGAACGTGGTACCAGACAAGGATGTCCCTTGTCGCCACTGTTGTTTGCAATCGCTATTGAACCACTGGCGGTTCACTGCTGAAATTCTTGTCAGATAAAGGGGATTGTCAGAGCAGGACTGGAACAGAAAATTTCTCTATATGCAGATGATATTGTTTTATATTTATCAGACCCAGAAAACACTGTCCCCGCTGTTTTAACAGCACTAACAGAATTTCAAAAGATATCTGGTCTTAGAATTAATCTGAATAAAAGTATACTCTTTCCAGTGAATTCACAAGCATATAATATTAGATTAGACACCCTACCTTTTACCATAGCAGATCAGTTTAAATACCTAGGGGTAAATATCACAAGTAAACATAAAGCTCTTTATCAACAAAATTTTGACGTCTGTATGGAAAAAATTAAGCAAGACTTGCATAGATGGTCAACCCTTCATCTCACTCTAGCCGGAAGAATTAACATTGTTAAGATGAATATCCTTCCTAAACTTCTCTTTTTATTTCAAAACATTCCAATATGTATCAATAAATCGTTTTTTAAACAGTTAGATTCAATAATAACCTCATTCATGTGGAACTCAAAACACCCACGTATCTGAAGAGCGACCCTACAAAGACCTCAGGCAGAAGGTGGCATGGCTTTACCTAATTTTCAGTTTTATTACATAAAAACCTGGACACAAATAAATGCACATACACAGGCTTGGTCTGCAATAGAAATAAAATCCTGTAGTACTTATTTATATTCCCTGCTCTGCTCTCCAATAAATGCAAGTTATCGCAAATATACTAATAACCCAATTGTGCTTTACTCACTCAGAATATGGAACCAAATTAGGAAGCATTTTAAGATGGAAAATCTTTTATCAGTGGCACCTCTGCAAGAGAACCACCTCTTTCAACCTTCGCAAGTATATCCAGTTTTCAATACCTGGAAAAGTTTTGGGATTAAAATGCTCAGAGATCTTTATATAGACAACATATTTACATCTTTTGAACAATTACGTTCAAAATTCAACCTCCCAGCTACACATTTCTTTTACTATCTTCAAATTAGAAATTTTATTAAACAGAAATTGCCCGATTTCCCCCACCTTGCACCCTCCACAATGCTGGAAAAAATACTGCTCAGTTTCGAGGAATTAAACACCATTTCCACAATATATAAAATCTTATTAGAGTCCCTGCCTTTCAAAGATCCAAGAGGACATTGGGAAGAAGATCTCTTAATCAATATATCAGAAAAGGAGTGGAAGGTTGCAAAGCAGAGAATTCACTCGAGTTCTATATGCGCAAAGCATAGAATTATTCAACTAAAAATTATATATCGAGCTCATCTGTCTCGCTTAAAACTGTCCAAAATGTTTCCAGGGCGAGATCCAACCTGCGAGCGCTGCAACCAAACTCCTGCCTCACTGGGTCACATGTTTTGGGCCTGCACCAAACTAACATCATTTTGGACAAAAATTTTTAAGTGCCTCTCAGACAGCCTTAGTATCACAATCCCTCCTAACCCATTAACAGCTGTGTTCGGTGTTCTTCCAGACGGACTTGAATTGGAGAAGGACAAGCAAACGGTGATGGCATTCACTACACTTTTGGCACGCAGACCTATTTCGTTAAAATGGAAGAATCCTAATTCTCCTCTTATAAGTCAGTGGGAAACTGATGTTTTATATTATTTGAAATTGGAAAAAATCAAATTTTCAGTTAGAGGATCTGTACAACATTTTTTCAAAACATGGCAGGATTTAATCAATATTATTTTAGAATAAGAGAAATAATTATTATTGCATTTAACTCCCTTCTCCATCTCTTATTTACGTAGATATTTACTTCTCCCTTTCTTTTGTTTAATGTTGCCTTATTAAAAAGCCTAAAGCAATTTTCCTTTAGCTAAGCTCTCCTTCTCAGGGGTGGGGTTTGATTAAGTCTTCAAATTTGTTGGGTTATAAATTGATCTGTTTGTATGGAATGATTACAATGAAAATTAATAAAATAAAAATATTAAAAAACATTGTTTAACAATGAAGCGATACAAACAAAGGTAGGTAGGCGAAAAGAGTCTGTAGAGTGATGAAAAACTAAACATACTAATGTGTTTTTGTATTTATTCTATATTTATTTATCATTTTTAGTTCATATTCACAATTCAAAAAACCTGATATTGTGAAAATAATCCATTAGCATAGTTATATTTTAAAATATTTGTCCCCCTTTTTTCAATGTTTCCCTCTCTCACTAAATTGATAGTTGAAATCATATTCTTTTTGTTCTTAACATCAGGCATATTGTACATATTGCATTTTTCCTGCCTTACATCCAAACCTGTTAGGGTAGGCTCCAGGTTTCCTATGATCCTACTCTAGATAAACAGGTTTAGATAATGTATATATTGTTCTTAATCTCAGATGCAGTCTCTGTTATTTTGTGCCCATCCATACTCCTATTACCTGCTCTTACTCTGCTCATTCAGGGTTTACCATTCTTATACATGGGCTATTCAAGCCTCACCACCCCTAACCTTGACACTACATGCTTGTTTCTCTTTCAGTTCAGTTCAAAGTTTATTGTCATGTGCACAGTAAGGAAACACATTTCCCTGTACAATGAAATTCTTTCTTTGCTGTCCACACCAAATCACAAAACCAATGTATAAAGATAAACATAAATAATAAGTAGCAGATAGATAATAAGTAACAGAGGCAGCATAAAGTATAAAAACAGAATAGAAATATAAAGTGTAATACAGCTAGGCAGGGTCTGCACACTGATTCAAGTCTAAGAGTCAATTTCTTCCTAAGCCTCCATGATTTTCATGGTCACACCTGACAGAACACTGTAGAATCTGTTTACTGATTTTTGATATTTTTTCAGGCCTGCAGGAGGCAAAATTCGGTCTATAAATTGTATGTGCCTAAGATGGAATCAGAGATCAATATGGCTGGTAGAAAAAGCTCAGTATGGGAGATTTTTGAATGAAATATTGAAGGCATTCATTTTAAGCACATTGTCTTGGAGCGAGATATCTTGTGTGCTGTAGAAATTTTGAGTAAAAAAACCCTCAAACCTTAAAATTCACTTAAATTTCATTACATATTGGCCCATTTTGGGCAATTAAAGAAAAAGATAAAAAGTGCCAACTGTCAGCACAGATTTTTTTTAGCATAGAAAATATTTTAAAAAATTTTAAATTGTGTAAAATTGTTCATATTCAGTATCTGGTTTTGATTATGCTTGTTTCTATCAGACAAAAGCAAAAACAGATAGTAAACCAAGTAGTATACTAAGCTTCTACTAACATTAAACTCATATCCAAATCCGTTATGTGTACAGTTCTGTCTGATTGTGACACAAAACTAAACTTTGTAGGAGCATCATGCCATAATTACTAAAACTCAAACTGAAACTAATAGATATAAAAATAAAATAGAAATGTCTTTGTGAAATAAAAATTAAACTAAAACTAAAAATACACGATGAAGGAAAACTAAAACTAAACTGAATTTCCAAGTAAGGTCAGAAAAAAATATAGAAATAAAAATTAATTTAAAAAGGCAAAACTATAATAACCTTGGAAAACACGCCAGGCCTGGTTTAAAACCATGTGCCCTCTATGCCTTACACATGGCAAGACTGATCACTAACTGAGAATAATGTTTAGTCAGAGAGGCTAGAAATAGTTAGAATGCACCAATTCAATTCAACTTACGGGGATTCTAGGAACCTCCCATAAAGTATGCACTAATATTTAGGAAAAGATTACTTAAATAACTAGCAAATGGCTCTTACACCACCTTAACTCCACTTAGTGGTGTGGAAGTAACCCCTGAAGAAGACAGGAATAGTTCAATCAATCAGTCTTTATTCAGGAAAGTGGAAGAAATCAAAGATGGGAGGAATCAAAGAAATAGGAAAATGGCAGAAAGAGGTTAAAAGATGTTAAAGGCAGTCTTGGCGATTGATCTGGCCACCTGGAAGGAGGAAGTAGTATGAGCTGGGGCCCCATAAAGGAGCGTTAGCTGTGGTGCTCTAGGGGCTAGTTCGCCCCACTGAACATTTGGGTGGAATGTGGTGAGCAAGGCAGGTGCCCTCCCTAGGCTTCCAAGGTGTGACCATGTGAGCGCCAAGGATGAAGGGAGGAGAGCCGACCTTGGATGGTCTGACCAGGATGCCTGGAAGCAGCCAAGATGGAGGTCGGCCGAAAGGAGCTCGTGGCTGCTGAGTCTCCGCCGAGAACAATGGGTGAGCCGGGGAGAAAGAGAAGGTGGTGGGCTGAGGTCGGAAGGAGTTAGTCTGCATTTTAACCTCAGATTTTTAACGGATTTATTTATTGATTATTTTTATTCCCACTTTTCACTGGATTTTTATGGATTTATATATGTACTGTTTTGAACAGTGCACAATTGACACTTTTGTGTTTTGATTGGTTTTTAATAAAAGCACTTGAGCACTTTTTCCACCATCCTCTGGCATCATAAGAGAATTGTCCTCATTTGTCAGCTCATCTCGGTCATAACTATCGACGGTGTTGTTTCAGCAGACTCCCATGTGGGAAGAGGGAGTCTGTAGGGGACCGGCATCGTCACAATGAGACCAGTCCAACCTGTTACTGATGTGGACCCACAAGCACCTGTAGTAGTGCACCACCTCTACATCCACTCCCTGAATAGTGACCGGACATACTGTAGAAGCTTGTTGATGCAATGAAAGTCAATCACCAGATCCTTGGTTCTGCTGATGTTGAGTTGCAGACAGTTCTTTCTGCACCAAGAAACAAAGTTCTCCACCTGACTTGTCTCCTTTGTCTCATCACCCATATCAATACACCTGATAAGTGACCTGCTATTGTGCTCAAAGTCTTAGGTGTACAGAGCGAAGAGATAAGGAGACAGAACTGTTCCTTGTGGTGCTCTAGTGTTGCTCACATCTGTGCCATCACAACAATAAGCATGTCTGGGCTATTTAGATGATAATGCAAAATATAACTTAAAGGAAACATTACACGGCTTCTTTTAAACATGACATATTTCCAAAAAGGCCTAAATATTCAAAAGGAAGACACCTAGAAATGGAAATTCAAAAATGAGAACTCGTTAATATATTTTTGGTTTCTCCTAGGCATCAGTGAGATCAGAAAGATATAAAATGGAGACATTTTCTCCTGAGAAAAAAACTGAGATCAGTCCAGCTGCGGACCATTTGCAGCTCTGTGATTCAGTAGCTCCGCTGGGTAGCTAATTGGATTGGAGGTTTTTGTCACTTGATTTACATGATTTGAGCCATTTAGCCAACCCTAATCTTAACCACAGTGTAGCCAGTTGTTATCACTGATGTATAACATAAAGCGACAACCCACTCAAAAACACCCAGAGTAATGGATGGCACAGGTGGCCTGGCATCCTGACCAGGAATAAATGAGGATCTTTAACTGGCTGGGAGGCCGGTACAGCAGAAGGACCAGGGGAGATGAGTATGGCTAAACATTTTCTTCCCTAGTACTCCAAATGGCAGTATCCCTGAGTTAGGATTTCCACACAGTCACCTGCAGGGCATGCTAGGATTGGTAGTCCCATGGGACAGCCCTGTTGGGTTCTGTGGGGACTGCCAGGGGCAGCTACTGGGATTCATAGTCCCTACTTTCCAGGACTCCTGGTCGACCCGGAGGTGCTTTCAACAGGCTATGCCATAGCACCATAAGTATTCCCAGGCCTTAAATAAAAGAAGTCGCTCGATCTCAGCCAGGGAGCCAGAGTCAGGTGGAAGTGGACAAAACTTGCCTGTAGGAGTGGAAGGACAGAAGGAAAAAGAGACTGAAGAATTGTAGTGCGTTTGGTTGGTGCACTCTTGAACCCTTTGTACAAGGGATATATCCATCCATTATCCAACCCGTTATATCTTAACTACAGGGTCACGGGGGTCTGCTGGAGCCAATCCCAGCCAACACAGGACATAAGGCAGGAACAAACCCCAGGCAGGGCGCCAGCCCACCGCATGACACACACACCCACACCAGGCACACACAAGGCACAATTTAGAATCACCAATCCACCTAACCTGCATGTCTTTGGACTGTGGGAGGAAACCGGAGTGCCCGGAGGAAACCCACGCAGACACGGGGAGAACATGCAAACTCCATGCAGGGAAGACCCAAGAAGCGAACCTGGGTCTCCATACTGCGAGGCAGCAGTGCTACCCACTGCGCCACCGTGCCGCCCACAAGGGATATATAAGATGTAGCAGTTGAGGTTCTGATCTACCTCTTGAACCCTCAGGTACCATTCCAAACACCAGGTAAAAGTCCAAGACTTTTTTATTTTGCAATCACGTGCACAAAGCATCCTCCACTCCACACTACTTATATAAACCAATAATAAGGCACAAATAAACACTCTTCCTCTCCCAGACACTTCGCCACCCTACCTCCCAACTCAGCTCCCTGTCTGGGCTTTCCCAGAGTCCTTTATACCCCCTGACCCGGAGGTGTCTCTGTTCCATTACCCACAAGTCCTTATTCCTTCCGGGTGAGGGTAAACAGTTCTTATCTTCAACCCGAGAGCACATCGTTACTTCCTGTCATGGGATTATGACGCACTTCCGGGTTATAGGGCATATATGAGTCCATGAGCCTCCCTACAGCGACTCCCGGTGGTCCCCAAGGTATCCAGCAGGGCTGCGTATAAAAACTACATAGTCCATGAGGCCCTGCTGGAATTCGGGGCCCGTCCATGCAGTCGGGAGAGCTTCTCCTGGCGGCCTGGGGGTGAGGGCCGGAAACTCTCGCCAGCCATCCATCACAAAGATTAAAAATTTTATTTAAACTGGGACTTGTGTCTGTGTAATTATGTCTGGGGTTTGGGGTGCTGCAACGTCCCCTGTTGGTCACAGTAGGTACCCTCACAAGTGTCCCCCCTTCAGTTTCAGCAGAGATCTCAGCAAAGTCACACGATGGGCTCCAGTCTTCCTAGTAGTGTCTTGACATTGTTTGTAACAATTTCAAAGTATTTGCATTATGTGCTAAGTAATCTATAGTGAAATGTATAGACAGTTGTTCCTTGTAATAAAACACTTTACTATGGTTACCAAACTGTAGTTTTTGCTTCTGAATAATACAATCATTTGCTCTAATTTATATTACTGTGCTCCAAATAGATCATACTCATTCTGGAAGATAAGGTAGGAAATATGACATTGGACTTCCGACCCTGGGGTAATGTGTTTAAATCCCACTCCTGACACCACGTAATTATAAGCAAGTCACTTCATCTGCCTGTGCTCCAAGTGAGAAAAGCAAAAGAAATTTAGCGAATTGTATCTCAGATGTTGTAAGTCACCTTGGATGAAGGTGTCAGTTAATTAGAAGTCTTGAGGGAAATTAAAACAACACTAGAAAGAAATCTTATAAAATATGTCAGTGCTTTTCAAATGAAATTCTCCATTTTGATTGCTTTTACCTTAGTTGTATCTTGTGTCTCCTTTTAGTTACATCCGGAATTTTAGGAGAAACATCAGTGACGACGTTGATTCTTAAATGGAATATAAACGAAAATCTCTTTAAAGTCTCATGAGTCTCATCAAAGATCATCCTTAGAGTAGTAAAATTTTCCTATGGTGATATATTTTGCACAGAGGAAAGTAACAGAAGATAAAAAGAAGAGCGGAGAACACAACGCCTGAAAGAAACTGAAAAAAAAAATCAGAAATGGCAGATGAAGATTATGGTTTTAGGGAGCGTGCAAAAAATTATCAGAAAGAAAAACTGGGGGCAAAAAGCACAAACACATTAAAAGATAACAGGTCGGGTCAGGTTGGGGAGCTTGCACTAGTATATCACGTTGCCACAACCACCACATGATGAAACAGTTCGGGATCCTGGTTGGCAACCCCCCAGGCAGACACGCGGTCCACTCCCACCCTCCGGAAATGACCTTATATTTCTTGCAGCCAGGTGTTATGTGGGCGTCCCCTTGGCCTGGTCTGTCCACTCACATCCTTAAGAATGAGGATCCTGTGAGCCGGATCACCCACAGGGAATTGAGCCACATGGCCTTAGTGCCGTAACTGACGCTCCTTCACAATGCAGGTCATGTGCTTCATTCAGGACTCCATGAGCAACACAAGGTCACACCAGCGGTACCCAAGGATTCTCTGAAGAGATACATGTGAAAGAGTCCAGTCTTCATCTCAGGTCATTGGATAGCGTCCATGGCTCACAAACAGGAAGCACCAGGACTCTGAAGACTTGGACCCCATGCTCTCCCAATCAGAGTACTGACTTCATTGGAAGAGTCACCAGAGACATGAATGTCACTGCTGAGGTAAGTAATTTCTTAAAAAGGTTGACAGAACAAAACAAAAAACAAGAATAAGAGAAACAAAGTTTGAAAGGTGAATTTGAAATTATATTTGCAAGAATCTTTTTATGAAAAAATGAGAGCAGTAACAAGTTCATTAATAAAATAAAATTACAGCCTATAGCAGTTACCCAGTGCACACACATCTACAATGCCTTCAAGAAATATTCAGACTCCTGCACTTTTTATTTCACATTTTGCTCTGTTGCTGTCATGTTCTAAAATGTTTTAAATTTATTTTTTCCCCTCATCAAACAGCACCCTGTACTCTACAATGATTAAAGCAAATAACAGATTTTGGAAACTTTACTAAATGTTAAAAATAAAATTACAAAATAGCGTACTGATGCAAATTTTCAGAACTTTTACTCAATACTTAGTTGAAGCCCCTTTGGCGGTGATTCCAGCCTAAAGTCTTCTTGGGTTTGATGTGACAAGCTCCACATACAGTGGGGCAAAAAAGTATTTAGTCAGCCACCAATTGTGCAAGTTCTCCCACTTAAAAAGATGAGAGAGGCCTGTAATTTTCATCATAGGTATACCTCAACTATGAGAGACAAAATGAGAAAAAAAAATCCAGAAAATCACATTGTCTGATTTTTAAAGAATTTATTTGCAAATTATGGTGGAAAATAAGTATTTGGTCACCTACAAACAAGCAAGATTTCTGGCTCTCACAGACCTGTAACTTCTTCTGTAAGAGGCTCCTCTGTCCTCCACTGGTTACCTGTATTAATGGCACTTGTTTGAACTCGTTACCAATATAAAAGACACCTGTCCACAACCTCAAACAGTCACACTCCAAACTCCACTATGGCCAAGACCAAAGAGTTGTCAAAGGACACCAGAAACAAAATTGTAGACCTACACCAGACTGGGAAGACTGAATCTGCAATAGGTAAGCAGCTTGGTGTGACGAAATCAACTGTGGGAGCAATTATTAGAAAATAGAAGACATACAAGACCACTGATAATCTCCCTCGATCTGGGGCTCCACGCAAGATCTCACCCCGTGGGGTCAAAATGATCACAAGAACGGTGAGCAAAAATCCCAGAACCACACGGGGGACCTAGTGAATGACCTGCAGAGAGCTGGAACCAAAGTAACAAAGGCTACCATCAGTAACACACTACGCCGCCAGGGACTCAAATCCTGCTTAAGCCAGTACATGTGCAGGCCCGTCTGAAGTTTGCTGGAGAGCATTTGGATGATCCAGAAGAGGACTGGGAGAATGTCATATGGTCAGATGAAACCAAAATAGAACTTTTTGGTAAAAACTCTACTCATCGTGTTTGGAGGGGAAAGAATGCTGAGTTGCATCCAAAGAACACCATACCTACTGTAAAGCATGGGGGTGGAAACATCATGCTTTGGGGCTGTTTTTCTGCAAAGGGTCCAGGACGACTGATCCGTGTAAAGGAAAGAATGAATGGGGCTATGTATTGTCAGATTTTGAGTGAAAACCTCCTTCCATCGCAAGATGAAACATGACTGGGTCTTTCAGCATGACAATGATCCCAAACACAACGCCCGGGTAACGAAGGAGTGGCTTCGTAAGAAGCATTTCAAGGTCCTGGAGTGGCCTAGCCAGTCTCCAGATCTCAACCCCATAGAAAATCTTTGGAAGGAGTTGAAAGTCTGTGTTGCCCAGCGACAGCCCCAAAACATCATTGCTCTAGAGGAGATCTGCATGGAGGAATGGGCCAAAATACCAGCAACAGTGTGTGAAAACCTTGTGAAGACTTACAGAAAACGTTTGACCTCTGTCATTGCCAACAAAGGGTATATAACAAAGTATTGAGATGAACTTTTGTTATTGACCAAATACTTATTTTCCACCATAATTTGCAAATAAACTCTTTAAAAATCAGACAATGTGATTTTCTGGAATTTTTTTCTCATTTTGTCTCTCATAGTTGAGGTATACCTATGATGAAAATTACAGGCCTCTCTCATCTTTTTAAGTGGGAGAACTTGCACAATTGGTGGCTGACTAAATACTTTTTTGCCCCACTGTACCTGGATTTGGGTGAATGGTCCAAAGACTTTTTCAGTGGTTAGCTGTTTCCAGGTCTCTCCAGCCATGTTCAGTTGGGTTCAAGTCGGAGCTTTGGTTGGACCACTCAAGAACATTCCTATATTTTCTTTACTTTGTGCTTAGGATCTTTGTCCTGTTCAAAGGTAAAAACCTGGTCCAGTGTGAGATCCAGGGGACTTCAGTAAGGACATCTCTGTTCTTTGTTCCATCAGACCTTGGAGACCATCAGTGGACACCTATTTTCAAGTCTTTCCAGAGTTTTTCAATTGAGTTCAAGTCCAGACTCTGGCCTGGGACTCCCAAGAACATTCTCAGAGTTGACCCTAAGCCACGCCTGTATTGTCTATTACTATGTGCTTAGAGTCACAAATTCCCTCATCCCAGTTTAGTCCCCTCGCCCCCGCTGCTGATTAACAACCTCATAGTGTGATGCTGCCACCACCGTTCTTCAACATTGAAATGGTATTGCTCAGGTGGTAAACAGTGCCTGGTTTCCTCTATACGTGACAAATAGTTCAGTCTTGGTTCAGTCGGAACAGAGAATCTTGATTCTCACAAAGTCCTCATGGAATCCTTTCTGCAAACTCCAAGTGGGCTTTCATGTGTCATTGGGCCACTCTGCCATGAAACTAATGGTCACTCTGGCTGAGCTCCAGAGAATCTGTGTGGAGGTGAAAGAAACTTCCAGGAGGACAACAATCACTGCCAACACACCATTGATGCTGGCTTTATGACAGAATGGCTGGACTTAAACGTCTCCTCAGGAAAAGACACATGGAAGCCTATGTGGAATTTGCAAAAAGACACCTAAAGGACACATAGACTGTAAGAAGAAAGATTCTCCAGTATGATGAAACCAAGATTAGCATCCTGCCTGAAGGAAACCAGGCTCTGCTCATCACCTGTGCAATACTATTCCAACTGTGAAACATGGAGGTGGGAGCTTTGTGCTGTGGGTTTGTTTTGAGTGGCGGGGACGGCAAGACTAGATGATGTCGAAAGAAAGCTGAACAGAGCAAAATACAGACATATCTTTAATGTAAACCTGCTCTGGACCTCATACTGGATCGTAAGTGTAACTTCCAACAGGACAATGACCCTAAACAGAAAGTACAAAGCAAAGCAACACAAGATTTAATTTGGGATAACTCTAAGAATATCCTCGAGCATGGACTTGAACCTAATCGAACATCTTTGGAGAAACCTGAAAATGGCTCTCCACCGACGGCATCCATCCAACCTAAAAGAGCGTGAGAGGATCTGAAGAGAACAGTGGCAGAAAAATCCTCAAATCCAGGGGTGCCAAGCTTGTCACATCAGAACCAAGGATACTCCAGGATGGAATAGCTGCCAAAGGACTGAGAAAAAAGGTCTGAATACTTGTGTCAACTGGATATTTCAGGTTTTGTTTTTATTCTTATTTTTAATAAATTTGCAAACATTTCAAAAATCCTGTTTTCACTTTGTCATTCTTATGTATTGAGTACTGCTTAAGTAATGTGGCTAGAAAAAAGTAATCAAATGACTTTAGCACAAAGCTGTAACATAAATTGTGAAAAAAGTGAAGGGGCCTGGGTGGATGGATGGATGGATGGATGGATGGATGGATGGATGGATGGATGGATGGATGGATGGATGGATGGATGGAAGCAAATAAAAATGGTAATGATCAGCAATAAGTAAATTTAGAAAAGCGTTCGAGATTTTATGTTGACGCAACATTCTCATTCTCCAGGCAATATGCAGAAGCAATTAAAAGACTAATAAAATGTGAGGCTTCATCATAAAAGCTGCGGAGTATAAATCAATGGACATTATGCTGAAACTCTGTAATGCTGTTGTCATACTGCATTTAGGAGGTTTCTGTGCAATTCAATGTAAATATTATTATTATTATTATTATTATCCATCCATCCATTATCCAACACGCTATATCCTAACACAGGGTCACGGGGGTCTGCTGGAGCCAATCCCAGCCAACACAGGGCACAAGGCAGGAAACAATCCTGGGCAGGGTGCCAACCCACCGCAGTCATTATCATCAGGTTCTTTTAAATTAATTTACCAAGTGGTGCTGAGCTGAGCAATGCTGTGATCATCTACGCACATTCCAAGAGAACACTGAATGATACTGACTTCTAAAGCAGGGCCGGATTAAGACCTTTAGAGGCTCTAAGCACATAAAAAATTTTAGTGTCCCCATATATATGAGCAGCACCCACTATAGGTGGACTACTGAAGAGGACAGCCGACATGACCAAGACCAGAATGAGCACATGAGCCTCGGTGGACTGTGTGGCAGTTACTAGATTCTAATTTTCTTGTATTCCCAATATTAATACATCTAATTAACTTCCGTTATCACTATTTTATTATTATTTTTAAATTTTGAAATCAAACAAATCACCAGGACCAGATAATATTTACCCTCAAGTTCTTAAGGAGGCTGGCGAGTACATATATAAACCCTTGACACATATTTTTAGGAAGTCACTGCGCACTGGAGAGATTCCGAAGGACTGGAAAATGGCAAATATCATCCCATTATATAAAAAGGGTGACAGGGCAGATTCAAGCAACTATACGCCAGTAAGCTTAACATGCATCACAGGAAAATTAATGGAAGGAATTATTAAGGATAAGATTGAGCAACATCTGGCAAGGACAGGAGTTATTAGGAACAGTCAGTGTGGGCAGGGCCGGATTAAGACAAAATTGGGCCTGATGCTGCAGCGCAAAAAAGGCCTATTTTTTCTCGGCATTGGTGCATGTGCATTCGACACTCACCGTACATGCGCACTCAGACCGACCAAGGAGCCTTAATTGCTTGCGACGCAACCAGAAACATCTATATATATATAATTCTCTAAGCCTCCGCCAGAATGGGCAAGACACCCATGAAAGCACACAGGAACGAGCCACGCCCACCAACTCTAAGACCATTGGATACGACGAAAACTCGCAGAGCCCCACCCACCATCTCGGACGCGATGCCTCGGAAAACATGCCGTCATTTCTGCTTGTCTGTGCTACAATCCACATGCAGCTCTGAGCCACGTTGACTTTTCGGTTATGACGCACGACCGCGTGCAACATCGCAAACTGTTTTACACGCTACATACAGCAATTTGCATCCGCGACAAACATGCGTCTTCTTAGATGGTCCTGCAGGAACACGGAAAACGTTTCCCCACCCACCAACACTCCTTATTCCCCGGCCCGCGTCCACCCTCGTTCTCTAGGCATTCCCACTGCCTGCTCATGTGCCCGGACGCAACAACTCACCGACCAGCCCGTAAGTCGCTTTCGTCTGTGCTAGGAGTCCACATGCACTTCTGAGCCACGTTGACTTTTCATTATTCTTTTCGGTTATAACGTACGCACCACCATTGCAAACTGTTTTACACGCCATGGTCTTTGAGTTGGTGGGCAGGTCTCCGTGAGTTGCTCTTGCGAGCAGGCACATGACCAGGCGGTGTGTATGCTTTGAGAACGAGGGTGGACGCAGCAGGACCATGTAAGAAGAGGCATGTTTGTCGCGGATGTGAATTGCTGAATGCAGCGTCTAAAACAGTTTGAGAGGGGTATCCTATGGGATCCTTAAAACAATCCTTTAAAACTGAAGTTAAAACACAATGAAGGAAGCAGTCTTTAAAAACCAATAAGCCCTGTGCCTCTGTTTCATTAGCGTCTCACCTGCTTCACCGATGCAGGCCCTGCAACAGTCGAGACGCTCTCTCAGCAGCTGACCTTCTCTGTGCCTGACTCCACTATAGGCTGCAACAAAATTATGAAAGTACGGGCGCATTTGTTTCACACAAGCTGTGTGGGTGGGTGGTGTGTTGGTGTTAGTTAGTTAATTAGTTACTCGAAGGATTTCAAGATTTAATATGCACAAGTGGTAACACTGCAAAAGCAGCCCAAACCAGGAAAGACGGCTGGCAAAAAGTGGCCGACAAATTAAATGCGTGTGCATTGTACTTACTGAAAGCAGCGTTACGGATTTTGCAAATGTTCATTTTTTTCCCTCTGCTTAAAAAACATTTAAAAAGCGGCGTGATTATGCGGCGTATACTACGCCGCGGGTTGGTATGCAGCGTGTAAAACAGTTTGTTTGTCGCGGATAATTTGCCTTTTACTATTACACAAAGACAATTTCCTGTTAATACTTTGTTACATTGATAGAGCGGTGTTCTCAATATTCAAAGCGCTATCCACACGGGGAGGAACCGGGAAGCAAAACCACAATCTTCCACAGTCTCCTTACTGCAAAGCAGCAGCACTACTACTGCGCCACAAGGCAGTTAAAGAATACACCGGGCTCGATTTTGTTTTCACTTCTGTTTACAGAGATTGGTTCATAGCGTGCATTGTTGTAATGTTACTTTTCTTGGTGCCTTATTACATTACGGATGTTTCACATGTTCATTTTTTCCCCTGTGCTTAAAAGACATTAAAAAAGTGTTTCTCAACTGTGACTCCAGAACAACTCAGTACGCAAGCTATATTAAGCGTCAACAACGAAGACTCAAGTACTGACACTTATCCCTACCGATGAAGTAACTTTCACCAGCATGGCCTTCTTCGTCACAGACGATCCCGCTTTCAGTCACGGACAATTATATGTTGCTTTCTCCAGAGGTCTATCTTTTCATTCACTCACAGTGGTATCCACAAACCCACCCCATTTGGACAACTGTGTCGTTCAGGAAGTGTTCACCCTATCAATACATAATTATGCGGCGTATGCTATGCCGCGTGTTGGCTAGTGAATAATAATAACGACGTAGTATCGTAACAACTCGAGATTAACATCAAACTATGTAACATCAACATTCAATAGCAATTGTCTGAAAAGTGCACTTAATGCAGAAAAGGCTAAACCAGATCAACTTAACCTAGGCATTGGACACCATTATGCACAGATAGATGTGCAACCCAATCTCGACGTTTGGAAATGTCTGAGAAGGATTCAACAATGACAAAAGCCTGTACATGGTAAGCTCTGCTGATTCGTTCACAGTTTGCCGGTTTCTGAGGGCCCATAAATGCAGCAAACTGTATCAGCTCAGCCATCCGAGTGTCTTCCAAGTCATCTGGATACGAGGAAACGACATTCTTAGCTTTGTCCTCGATCTGCTCAATGCTCAATGACATTAGCTCCAAGAGAAATCCGAATGTCGAGACTCCAAATTTCATTCTAAGAATTATTTTGTGGTTAATATAGCAAAGGAAAACTGTTCAGCTTCTGGAAAATTCTCGTCTGTTTTCATCTGGGCCTATTTCAGGAATGGGCCTAATGCTACAGCATCAATAGCACCCACCTTAATCTGGCCATGAGCATGGGTTCAGGAGAGGGAAGTCGTATTTTACTAACATGCTGGAATTCTATGAAGAGGCAACAAAAGGATACGATCAAAGTGGAGCATATGATATTATTGATCTGGACTTTCAGAAAGCATTTGATAAGGTGCCACATGAGAGGTGGGCATCAAACTAAAAGAAGTGGGAGTTCAGGGTGATGTTTTTAGATGAGTGCAGAATTGGCTCAGACACAGGAAGCAGAGGGTGATGGGGTGAGGAACCTCATCAAGAATTGGCCGATGTTCAGAGAGATGACCAGCAGGGGTCGGTGCTAGGGCCGCTCCTATTTTTAATATACATAAATGATTTAGATTGGAATATAAGTAACAAGCTGTTTAAATTTGCAGATGATATCAAGATAGGTGGATTGGCAGATAATTTGGAATCCGTTATATCATTACAGAAGGACTTGGACAGCAGACAGGCTTGAGCAGATTTGTGGCAGATGAAATTTAATGTCAGTAAATGTAAAGTATTATACATAGGAAGTAAAAATGTGAGGTGTGAATACACAATGGGCAGTTGGAAAATCGAGAGTACACCTTATGAGAAGAAATTAGGAGTCATAGTGGACTCTAAGCTATCGACTTCCAAACAGTGTTCAGAAGCCATTAAGAAGGCTAACAGAATGTCAGGTTATATAGCGCCTTGATGTGTGGAGTACAAGTCAGAGGAGGTTCTGCTCCAGCTTTATAACACACTGGTGAGACCTAATCTGGAGTCCTGGGTGCAGTTTTGGTCTCCAGGCTACAGAAAGGACATAACAGCACAAGAAAAGGTCCAAAGAAGAGCAACTAGGCTAATTCCAGGGCTACAGGGGTTGAATTATGAGAAAAGATTAAAAGAGCTGAGCCTTTACAGTTTAAGCAAAAGAAGATTAAGAGGTGACATGATTGAAGTATTTAAAATTATGAAGGGAATTAGTAAAGTGGATCGAGACTGTTATTTTAAAATGAGTTCATCAAGAACACGGGGACACAGTTGGTAACTTGTGAAGGGGAAATTTCGCACACACATTAGTTTTTCTGTACACAAAGAACGATAAACACTTGGAATAAGTGACCAAGTAGTGTGGCAGACATTAAGACGTTGGGGACTTTCAAAACTCGTAGTGATGTTTTATTGGAAGAAATAAGTGGATAGGACTGGCGAGCTTTGTTGGGCTGAATGGCCTGTTCTCGTCTAGAGTGTTCTAATGTTCTAATATATATTATATCTGTCTATTACAAAAGGAAATCCTGGGACCAGACTTTCTCTGAGATAATTTCAAATCCTGCGAGAGATCATTTCAGGTCCCGCAAGACAAGACTTTTTGCCAAGAGATTTTGTCAAGTCCCGCCCTCCTCTCAAACATTTACAAACACGCCCACGGTAACCAATCACTTCTCATTGGTGTGAATGCTATTGTCAGACACAATTCCTGAGCTCTCAGCTCCAAGCGGGGTCGGAAATAAAAGACAAAGAGTAGAAGACAAAGTCGAACGTCGTAAAGAGGTTCAAAAACGTTGCCGCGATACACATGCAGAGCTGGTTAGAGATAATGAAAGTATTACAATTCGAAAGTTTCAACAAACTGATAGTAAAGATTGCATTAGCACTAACAAAATTATTACTCGGTGAAACAACGGAATAGCGAAAAGAGATCGAATATATGGACATAGGTGATATGACAGAAGTATGTAGATATCGTTTGGCTTTAAACTTTAAGTCGGAGACTTGCAGATCGTCTAATTCATGTTGCCATCAGGGAAAAGTAGTGATTCTTCCTAATGAAGAGGCCTAGCCACGAGAATTAAAATATTTGTTGTTTGGTGAAACTAAAATCCATATAGTAGTGAAACAGGACAAACTTTAAAACCCAATACACGTTGGCACTGTTTCTGATCAGGTCTGACGGGACAGCGTCCCCCACGTAGGGAGAAAAGGTATGCTGCAACACGTGACAAGAGGTAGAGTGACTTGAATGGAGGCTGGCGCATGAGTTAAGAGGGCCCCGCCCACACAAATAATTCAGTACCGCAAGCGAAATACAATACTTAGCGCAATCAGAGAAGTCACAAAATCATCCCGAGCTAAATCCATTAAGTAGTTCTCTTGTGAAAAGTGGACAGACATACAGACAGACGTTGAATTTTTTTATATATATATACTGATGTATATATACAGTATGTGTGTGTGTGTGTGTGTTGTAGCAGTAGAGGCTTTTATCGACCTCTTGAACCCTCAGGTACCACTCCAAACACCAGGTAAAAGTCCAAGACTTCTTTATTTTCTTATAATACAGTGCACCAAGCACCCTCCACTCCACACTACTCATATAAATACCAATCACTACAATAATCACAATTCCTCCACTCCCAGACACTTAGCCACCCTACCTCCCAGCTCAGCTCGATGTCTGGGCTTTCCCATGGTCCTTTTATACCCCCTGACCCGGAGGTGTTCCTGTTCCATAACCCACAAGTCCTTATTACTTCCGGGCCAGGGTAAAAAGTCCTCTTCTTCAACCCGGAAGCACGTCGTTTCTTCTTGTCATATGATCATGACGCGCTTTCGGGTTATAGGGCACATAAGAGTCCACAAGCCTCCCTACAGCGACTCCCAGTGGTCCCCAAGGTATCCAGAAGGGCTGTGCACATAAACTACAAAGTCCATGAGGCCCTGCTGGAATTCGGGGAACGGCCATGCTGTCGGGAGTGCTCCACCTGGCGGCCTGGGGGTGAGGGCTGGAATATGTAGCCGGCCATCCATCACAGTGTGTATGTAATTTTTTCATTTATTGTGGGAGCCCCTTATTGTGGAATCTCGTTCAGCTGCACCATTTGCAATTTAGCACCACACGGTCCATGGTAAATCTGGCAATGGAAAATTTCTAACATTTCTGTGGTGCCCCACTTCCCTGCCCTAAGCCCCTGCTTATCTTGCTTAATTGTTAATCCGGCCCTGCTCTTAAGTGACCTTTTAACTAAATAATCCACTTCTCCAAGGCTTGTCTTGTGTGTATTGTATCTTACTTTTCTGCCAAGAAAAATGGGTCCATCACAGGAGGGACCAAGCAGATGTCTCTCAGACACCATGTACCATTTTCTTTACAATTGCAGTTCGCTCGAATTGCTAAAAACTTACATAACTTCCTAGCAACTTGGACACAACATTACGTACAGTGGATTTAGAATGAATTCAGACCTCTTCACTTTTCTCATATTTTCCTATATACGTTGGAGCCTTGTATTAAAGTATTTATATGTATTGTTTTGGTTTTTTTTTCTTCATCAAGCAAAACTTGATACCCCCGACTCACAACGTGAAAACAGGGTTTCTGAAATTATTTCACATTTATTAAAAATTTTAAAAATCTGAAATGTCACACTGAGACAAGTGTTCAGAACCTTTGCTTTGACACTTGATGTTTGCTTCAGGAGCATCTCGTTCTATTGATCACCATTGAGATGTTTCTACACCAGCGTTTCTCAACCTTTAAACCTGAGTTTTCATAACAGTTTTAATCGTGCCCCCCTAACGTTTTTTTGAAACCCTAATAAAATGTATTCCTATATTTTTTGCTGCCGATACACTGCTACAAGTTTCAAATTTCCCTACGAATAGCGAAATTATGCCACAGACAGGCTCAAGGAGCCCACTAATACCAATTAGTTCTTTTTTAATCTATACTAATAAAAGGCAAAGCCCTCACTGACTGACTGACTGACTCATCACTAATTCTCCAACTTCCCGTGTAGGTGGAAGGCTGAAATTTGGCAGGCGCATTCCTTACAGCTTACTTACAAAAGTTAGGCAGGTTTCATTTCGAAATTCTACGCGTAATGGTCATAACTGGAACCTCTTTTTTGTCCATATACTGTAATGGACTGCAGCTCGCTGGCCGTGGGAGGCGGAGTTGCGTATCGCGTCATCACGCCTCCCACGTAATCACGTGAACTGACTGTGAACGCAGGACGTAGAAAACAAGGAAGAGCCCCAAAGAGCGCTGAAGAAAACATTCATTACACAATTGAGAAGGCAGCGAAACAATAAGAAGCGAGCGAGTGACGCATACAAGCATATTCATAAGTGCAGCTAAGGCGGAAACAAAGCACAGTGTAAACCGTAAGTTTAAATTAAGTTTGGCAAGATTGCTTTTCTCCTGTACAACTATACGTTGCATTCTCAACAGTAAGCTTGCACGACTTGGTCATATTACAACCGGAGTGCTGAACTGACAACGTGGTATACAAAGAGAACTATAACAATCGTAATAAATGAACAATAAAACAGCGGGGAACCCATGGATTAAATAAAAAGGCTGCTTCCTTGGCGAAGCAAGGAAAAAGGATGGCCTTATATGGCGTTCGTTATAAAACAGTGGAGAAGCTGTGTAAAGACTGCTTCACAAAAAAACAGCGCCTTATATGAGTCAGCTAAAGAAGGGAATCAATAAATAACTATAATCGTAATATGTCCATCCATCCATTTTCCAACCCGCTGAATCCGAACACAGGGTCACGGGGGTCTGCTGGAGCCAATCCCAGCCAACACAGGGCACAAGGCAGGAACCAATCCCGGGCAGGATGCCAACCCACCGCAGGACACACACAAACACACCCACACACCAACCACACACTAGGGCCAATTTAGAATCGCCAATCCACCTAACCTGCATGTCTTTGGACTGTGGGAGGAAACCGGAGCGCCCGAAGGAAACCCACGCAGACACAGGGAGAACATGCAATCTCCACACAGGGAGGACCCGGGAAGCGAACCCAGGTCCCCAGATCTCCCAACTGCGAGGCAGCAGCACTACTCACTGCGCCACCGTGCCGCCCATGTATATATATATATATATGTATATGTGTATATGTAGATATGTATATATATGTATATATGTATATGTATATATATGTTTACATAACCTCTTTAACACACTACTTCTCCGCTGCGAAGCGTGGGTATTTTGGTAGTTAATGATATATCATAGATGCATATTTTATTACACCTACTTAACTTTTATCGACGTTTATCTAACTCTATATTTATTTTTCTAGTATCAGAATGTAGTTTAAGTTAATTTGTTTTGGTTTCAATAGATGTATTTTTCATATTTTCGATTCTTGTTTTCTTTTTTTCACATCTTCGTGCCCCCTTTTTTGTTACGCCCCACTGCTGTTTCACACCTTGTTTAGAATCCACCTGTGCTCAATTCAGTTGATTGCACATGATAAGGAAAGGCACACTCCTGTTCATGGAAGAGCAAAAACCAAGACATGAGGGCAAAGGAACTGCCTTCAGAGCTTAGAGTCAAGATTGTGTCAAGGCCCAGATCTGGAAACAGCTACAAAAACGTTCCTGCAGCATTGAAGACTCCCAATAGCACAGTAGCCTTCATAATTCTTAAATGGAAGATGTTTGGAACAATCATGACTCTTCCTAGAGCTTTCCACCCAGACAAACTGTGCAATCATGGAAGATGGGCCTTAGTAATAGAGGTGATTAAGAACCCAATTGTCACTTTGACTAAACACAGAGTGGACAAAACGTTCACCTTCCAACAGGACAACTCTAAGAATAAAGCAAAGACAGCACAAAAGTGTCTTAGAGCCAACTGTGGTAATGCCCTTTTAGCCAGAGCCCAGATTTGAATCCAATCAAACATCTCTAGAGAGACCTGAAAAAAAGCTCTCCACTGATGGTCATTGTCCAAGATGACACATCTTCAGAGGATCTGCAGAGAAGAATGGCAGAAAATCCACAAATCCAATCTTGAGTATTAAACCCAAGAAGACTCCAGGCTTGGAATCACTGCCAAAAAGGGGCAGATCTCAGAAAATTTCAGAATACTTGTTTCAATGTGGTCATTCTTTTTTAGTTTTTAATCAATGTACCAATAATCTCTTTTTCATTCCAAAGTGTTGAGGGTTGCTTCATTTGAGGATTTTAGCACAGGGCTGCATCATAAGAAAATTTGTAAAAAGTGAAGACTTTTTGAAATCAGTGAGCTTGGTACCATGGATGACTTGTGCATGTAGAGAAGGACAACCTTACCCCAAAGTTTTAAAAGGCATCGTAAAGGATTTGTCTTAAATGTCAAATATTATAAGTTGCCTTGGATAAGAGTGTCAGCTAAATATGAAGTAATTATAATAATTGAATCCTGGTTTTTTTTTGGAATCAATCATACTTGGAAACCCACAAATTCGAAAATCTTCTTTGATTCTTTTATGGGCCTTGTGTTCTAATGAATGTTCAATAACTGGAGGGGCTTATGGAGTAATTAGTCAATCGTACTGTGATCAGGACATGCTGTTGTCTTTATTTGCATTTTAACGGAGGGTGCACTCCTAAAAATAATACTTTCCTAATGTCATTTTACGGGTTAACAAACAATCATTTAAATGTGGGAAGAGGTCTTTGCATGTAAAGTTGGTTCTTCGGGCTTTGAAAGAGTTCTAAATATGTGGTCAAAACAGAAATCTTGAATATATAGAAAAAAGGAACAGATCAAGAAAACCTGAGTTAAGCTTGAGTGATTGTATGTAGCAAGTATCCTTAAATAAAGAACCCACTGATATTTCACAAATCCCTTATTGTCTCTTCATTCTTTTTTTTTTTAATGGATCATTTTATGGATTTAAACCAATAAAGGTTCTTTCTGGAATCTTCTTCTGGATGGTTCTTTTGGGGACCAAAAAGGATTCTCCTATCACTTCCCATATAAGAGCTGCTCTGTCACCTTTATTTTTATAGGAACGTAAATGCCCGCCTTTTAAAAGATTTTTTTTAACCATTTCCTACTGACTGTCAAATGTGTTTTTAATACTTCTTAATATTTCATGTGGTTCTGTGGTGTGCCTTTCTCTCTGTTTAAGAATATTTCATTGTCTTAATCCAACGTGTAGTATGTCACGACCATTTCCCGTCTGCCAATACGAGGAGAATCGCATAAATTCAACCGTCGCAAAGCTTCTCGCCACCTCCAGACGGGGTTATAACGCCGATCGTCACGCACGACCGCGTGGGTCGCTCGTTTAGGGAAAGCCAGTGGGAGTCGTGTATGTTCATCTCACCGATGTGGCGCTTGAACAAAACGGACCGCCGTTCAACACATAACAGCAAAACCGCCTTTAACATTTAAGAGTGTACATGTGGAAACGTTTAAAGGGTTAATTTAATAGTTCATTAACCATTAGCGATTTTGCTATGCAGAAAGGCAAAATGGAAAATAAACTTTGCACGTTTGGTAATAAAGCCACACCTAGGCAAGTATTCTACTTTTAAAATTACGCCGGATGGTGTGTAGCAGGCAAGGGCAATAAATACAAAAATGAATTTTCTTTCTCAGCTCTCACAAAAAAAAAAAATACAAAAGTGTACTGTGGCGCGATAAATACCACTGGAAATTAAATGTGTTTCTCAATAGTGAAGACCATGCACCTGATTGAAAATTAGTCTAAATTTAAATTGAAATTAGTCTAAATTTTCAAAAATCACACAAAAAAAACCTTGCAACGTTCATTGAGGCAAAGCGTAAATCCCGCAATCCAGACGTCACCGGTAGACGGTAAAGACCGACCATGAAATAAGTCATCACATTAAGAACTATAAGACTACAAATGAAGCGTCTTGGATTTACATAGATAGATAGATAGATAGATAGATAGATAGATAGATAGATAGATAGATAGATAGATAGATAGATAGATAGATAGATAGATAGATAGATATGAAAGGCATTATATAATAGATAGATAGATAGATAGATTCACCATTATTGCCATTGAAAACAGTACAATTAAACAATGAAATGCATTAACCGTATAAATGAAAATGAAACTAATATAAATATAAATATAAATATATATATATATATATATATATATATATAGAGAGAGAGAGAGAGAGAGAGAGAGAGAGAGAGAGAGAGAGTAAACAATAAGTACAGAAGTAAGTGCAGTATTATAGATAGATAGATAGATAGATAGATAGATAGATAGATAGATAGATAGATAGATAGATAGATAGATAGATAGATAGATAGATAGATAGATAGATAGATAGATATGAAAGGCATTATATAATAGATAGATAGATAGATAGATAGATAGATAGATAGATAGATAGATAGATAGATAGATAGATAGATATGAAAGGCACTATATAATAGATAGATAGATAGATAGATAGATAGATAGATAGATAGATAGATAGATAGATAGATAGATAGATAGATAGATAGATAGATAGACCATTATTGCCATTGAAAACAGTACAATTAACCAATGAATTGCATTTAACCATAAGAGAAAATAAAAATTATATATATATATATATATATATATATATATATATATATATATATATATATATATATAAAACAATAAGTACAGCAATAAGTGCAATAGATAGATAGATAGATAGATAGATAGATAGATAGATAGATAGATAGATAGATAGATAGATAGATAGATAGATAGATAGATAGATAGATAGATAGATAGATAGATAGGATTCCACCAGGGACATTAGGTGTTAAAGTGTAAGGTTGCCATAACACAATTAGTGGTACCCACAAAAACAATAAAAGGTACACGTGTATACTCTTTTGAAGAATGTTTTAATGTGCCGACAAAGGAAATATATTTCCTTAGAAATAAAGAAGCTCAAAAACTAAACAGGTACATATTATAACAAATAACGACAGCTACCCTTTAAATGCACACCAGAATTACTAAAAGAAGAAAACGTCTAACTTGGCTAAAGACATAAAGAGCAGTCACATCCCCCGTGAGGGTCTATAAAGGCGTGTTTCCGTATGAAGGAGCCCCAGTAGGCTCTTCACAGTGGGCACTTAGAGGTGAACCAGGACTTCAACTGACTTGCAGACTTTGTAATGTTCCTGTTTGTCTCTCCAGAATCACTAGAATTTGATCTTTTGTACACCTGCGATTACATTATTTCGTGCAGAGTGGCGTGATCGCGAGAGTTTCGAGTTTTGAGACTGCCGCACTGTAAACGCTGGAATGTGGGACGAGTCACGTGTCACTCACACAGCGAGGCTCTATTCTATAAAGTGGTCACCATGCCACCCGTAAAAATGGCAGCTTTATGTGGGGCTTGAATTTGCCCCCATTTCGTGAGAAAGACGAAAATCTCAATTTTCCTTCGTCTATGTCTCTGAGTGACAATCAACTGTTAAAACTCTGGTTATAAAATGGCAGTTTACTGGGTTGTGTGGTTCCATTGCTTGACAAAGAACTATTTTCATTCTGGAATATGAAGTTCAGTCATAGGACTTTGAAAAGGTTCCTAATATGTGGACAAAACTGAATTTTAATGTACAGCAGAAAATAAATAAATCAAGAAAACCTGATCTTAGCATGTGTAGCCACTTCGGCATCATTTTTTAAGAATTTATATAGAGAACAGAGAACTTTAAAAAAAAAAGGATTTTGAAAAGTCTTAATAGTCATAATGCACTTTGTAACATATTCGGTCATTATTTTATCAGGCGTTGCTTAAAAAAACATTCCTTGTATTGCCATATAAATGATGCAAGAATAGTCTTTTAACTTTGGTTCATTTAAAATTTACTTCAGTAGTTGCACTCTCTGTGTTGGTTTCACAGTATAACGGAGTGATTTAGTGATCTATACCTTTAAGCCGTTACCATCACGGAAATAAGGCAGTGTGGAAATGATGAGGTGGGCTCGGTGTTCTGCGACCCTACTAATAATCGAACTCGATTTAGTCAGGCCCGTTTAGTAAAATTATTATTATTAACGCTTTGATCAATTTTTAACTAACTCTATGCAAAGCAACTTATGAGCACACCTATGCAATATAATTTCAAAATATCATGGCTAAAAACAGAAAGCCGTCTTGTTCTTAATTATTATTGTTGTTGTTGTTATTGTGTTAAGATATTTTTCTAGAAGTTGATTTTTATTTCACAGCTAATGAATAATAATTGCAATGAGAAATAAAAAATGTGGCAGGATGAAAATGATGCATTGGAATTCATGAAAAATAATAAATTTAATATCGATGCTGACTCCCTTTTTTAAAGAGATCCTCAGATGCCAAGGCGTCACTTAAAGATTCGTATTTTTCATGACAAAATACTTAAGGCTGTTGATTTAGTTATATGAGTTTGTGTTTTTATGTTAAAAAGAGGACCAACTACATATACATATCTTTAGTTGAAAAAATAAATAAAAATAATTTTAGTTATGTAAAACTATGCCCATTCCGGTTTGGTTTTGTAACATAATCCATATAATTAAAATGTTAATGACATGTACACAAAATTGTCCTGATAAGTGCGGGACTTCTTTTAGTTTTTTAAAGCTGATCGCAAAAAAAGTGCTAACCTGCTGTTTAAGGTAATAATGACATATTTCAATCAATAAAAAAATTGCCTTAATAAAGGAAACGATCAAGAATAAACCGTTACCGTTACAGTCTTACAGTAAAGTAGACAGAAATATCTGTATTTTAAAGAGGTTATGATCAAGGAAAGTAACTAAAATTATCATCCTTATTAAAGTATTTTTATGTGTGCATACTCTTCCAGTCTTAAAACAACAACAACAAAATAATAATAATAATAATAATAATAATGCAAACGTTTAGTATTATATTCTTCTTCTACTTTAACATTAACTGATAAATCCTCATTATTCAGTGCAGAAATGACGTTAATGGAGTTATTGATATGTTTGTACCCGTACTTATAACCCGTGTGACCTGAGATTTACCTTTATACATTTATTTCAGTTTGGCAACAAATGGCAGCAAAATATTTTTGGAAAGATTTAAAAATACTGTAATATTATGCATGTTGATATAAGAGAAGAAAACACATTGGAATTCTAAATTATCTGGTTAACTAGATTACAATATGCAAGCTTTCTTTTTAGTGAGCATATAAAAAGTTTTATTTTGCTTGACTTCTCACTACGTTCATAATGGCTAACACGATACAACACTCTAGTACTATAAATTATCTGGCTAATTCGGATTTATAAAATATAAGCTAAGTGTTGTTTCGATACTGTATTTAAAAACAGCTTTCTTTCTTTCTTTCTTTCTTTCTTTCTTTCTTTCTTTCTTTCTTTTGTCACTCGCTCCTGCTATGATTCAAAGCAATAGTCTCATTCTGCTATGTGTATATTTGTAGATACATTTTAATCTGCAGTTGTATGCAGTTTCAATAACATGTAACAAGTACATCCGATTTATTTTCTATAACATAATATAAAGCAGGATGGTGAACAGCACAATGGCACCAGGCACGAGATGTAAATGCAATTCTAACATTGTGTCTTGTGAAGCTGATAATAATGAAACCAGTTTATTTATTAAAGGGCTGCTTGTATTGTATATTATTGTGTGTAGAAAATATTTTTCAGGAGTATATACACTTTAAAAAATAAAGGTACCAACGTGGTTCTTCAGAGGGATTCCATAATAGAATCATTTTTGGTTCCAAATTCCGGGTAGAACCTTTATATATTTAGTTAGGAAACAGGTTTCATGAAGAGTCATGAATAGATAACAGATTTGTGAAATACCAGTAGGTTCCTGATTTTAAAAGAATCATTGCTGTATAAAATAACACAGGCTGAGTTCAGGTTGTCTTAGTCTGTTAGTATCCTGCCTACTATACACATTAAAGAGTTTTGTTTCATCCACATATCGGGAAACCGCTTCAAAGCCCAAAGATCCAACTTCATATGCAGAGAAGCCTTACCAGAATGAAACTGTTCTTTGTCATGCAAATGTTCAAGAAGGAAACACACAACCCAGTAATATCTCATTAAAGAATCGTTATTTTAATTGTGTATGTGCGTCTTTTTTATTAAACACAATTATTAGCGCTTGTGCTATCTAGTGTTAGGTTATATCCAAAAGACTAATGTAACCTGATTTTACCCTGTAGGTCATGGGTTTGTTTATTGCTTTATTTATAATAAAGTGTGTAATGTTTTTTCGGCATGTACAGCGTATTTAAATTAATTAAATACCCATTTGCCTTCCGTTGTTTTTGTAGGTACCCTAATTATTGATGTGGCTATCTTATCCTTTAGCACTTAACGTTAATGGTTAAATGAATACTTTTCTATCTATCTATCTATCTATCTATCTATCTATCTATCTATCTATCTATCTATCTATCTATCTATCTATCTCTCATAGACTGCCTGCCACTTCTTGTACATGTTTTTATGTCTTAGGACAGACACTGACACATAACGTGTATTTCTATGATTATAGACCTCCTTTGGAGTTTTATTTCAAATCCTTGACTCCAGCTAAACTCCCACAAGAAATGCAAGGTTTTGAACAGAACCGAAGTGTATTCATTTATCGCATTGGTCGCTGAGCAGGACATCTTACCCCAAGATAGACCCATTCACTTAGCCTCACAGCCCCGGTTGCCCCCTCCCACTTCAACAGATGCAAACTGACAATCTGTTAAGAATGTGATTTATATCTGATGCCAACAGATGTGAAGATGGAAAGAAGACAGCTCTATCTCAGTTCTAGATTGATTACTTTGCTGTTGCTTATTTTAATATCGAATGGCCAAGACTTTAGATGTGTTTTCTCCTTCTTCCAAAAAGCAAACCTCTGTGACTTTTATATTAAATATCATATGTAAACGAAGCCAACGGCACACCGTTACCTGCATACCTGCATCTTCTTATTAACGGTTTACTTCTGAAAAGTGAGTCAGGTGACTTACCTTTGTTTGAATTTTCGAAATATATTACCGCGAGGTACACATCATCTTTTTTATCCAAGAATTCGTAAAAGGAAGACCGATTTGTCTAGAAATGGGGTTTATTTTGACAACATCATACCCTCTTAAGACTATTCACAACAGAAAAAGGAATCTTTTACTAAAAATATTCTCCCTTTAAGAACAACAAAAGACTTTGCATTGTGTTGGTCAAGGTCAGCTGAAAGGAAGCTGTATGCTTTTTCACGGCTGTGTGGACACAGTAATGACCGCCTCTTTTAACTTGAACTTGGACTTCTGACGCGACAGGTCCTCCACCAAGACTAACTTTTGTGTTTGTATGCGGACCCAGAGCCATCCGTTTAGTGTCACAAAATCACCTCCAAAGTTTTACATTCTACCGACTAAACTCTAGCCCGTTTTCATTTTCTATGCGAGTTAAAGCCATATCCAAAATATTTCAGAAGATTCGTATTTTTAAAGACACGTAGGTTCTCGCATGTTGTCATAACAGATGCAGGCGCCGTATGGAGAAATTGAAATTGCACTCTGGAATATTTGACGGCTGATTACAAAAACTTATAATGTTTATTATTGCTAGTTAAACCAAAGAATGACCAGCTATATTGACATATAGAGACATCTTAAAATTCAGTTCACCTTTTTAGATATCTGAAACTCAAGTCAAGATGTCCCTATTTATTTTTCTCCTACATTTTAAGATATCCGAAATACAGCCAATGAATTTCAAGTACCTCAGTTGCATGCACAGATAATTCAAAATACCTTCTTGTGTATTTCTTGCTAAAATAACTTTTTTTTTTAGAAATTTCAGCCTGAACTTGAAACATAAGGTATTTGAATTTCATTTCATTTTATTTTTCCAATAGGGCATCCTGTTATATAAGATATTTTGAAATGCATTTGGAATTTTGAAAGTTATTCTAAAATATCGGAAGACGTATTTCAAATTTCACTAAATGCATTTCAAATATTTGAAAACGTATCATCAAGATGTATTAACGGACATGCTTGAGATATGCACACGACCGATTTTAGCTATTTGAAATTTACTTGCTGATATCTTGAAATGAGTTTCTGTTCCATTTCAATGACATAAGCGGTAATTCAGGATATTTAAAAAAGACGAACTTATTCCACGCTACTCGAATAACATAAAAACAGTTGAAGTTGTCACTTACTGTTTATTTTCAGGAATTTCGAGGTATAATATGTTGCGAAAATAGGTAATTCAGCGATATTTGAGTTTCTCGGTGACTGTCACAATAAAGGTGCCAGAGCGGTTATTCAGAGCGGTGCCACAGGGGAATCATTTTTGGTTCCTAAAAGAACCGCAAATGAAAGTTCCAGAAAGTCCCTTTACTTATAAGTATTTAGATCTGTAACAGATTTCATAAATAGCCATGAATAGATGATAACAGAAATGCACAATACCGATCGATGGGTTGCTGATTGTAAAAGCGGTTTTGTTGTATGTAATAACACAGGCTGATTCAGGTTTTCTTGATCTGTTAATATCCTGCATAGGTCAACTAGTATACAGTATACTGACGATTTCTGTTTTTTTATATACAACAGAAAACTTTTAAAAACTTTGAGAGTCAACTTTATATCCAAATCACCCTTTAGTTCTTTCTCAAGCAATAGTGGAACCACAATAGCCAGAAAAGTTCAATTACAGAGCCGTTATTTTTATTATTATTATTATTAATAATAATAATAATAATAATTCTTTACATTTATATAGCGCTTTTCTCACTATTCAAAGAAAGCACTCTCCACAGAGGGAAGCGAACCCACAATCTCCTTACTGCAAAAGTACTATTAGTGTGTCATTTTAAAATATCTTGAAATGCATTTGTGACATATGAAACAAGCATTCACGATATCTTTAAACACATATATTTACCGATATGCATAACCCATTATTAAGATAGCTACAACGTATGAGACATTTCTGATTATTAATTCGGCTGTCATACAATACTATCTAAGATGGAATGGCTGGAATATTCATGCTCTGTCCATTCTCAGTTTTAGCCGGTATCTTTTTCTAACTGGTACTCTGTGCAACTCAGATTTCAGGCATCGGATGGACACGTTTTTACAATTATTCTTTACGTTTTTGTAAAACTGTGTAAGAGTAAATACATACCAAAGTATAAGGTCCTTGGACACATTAATAGATTATTAAAATATATGTGTATTTATTTTGATCTAGATAGATAGATAGATAGATAGATAGATAGATAGATAGATAGATAGATAGATAGATAGATAGATAGATAGATAGATAGATAGATAGATAGATAGATAGCAAAGGCACTACATTATCCATCTTATTTGTCTGTGTGTTTGTTTCCACTTTCAGTCTACTGTAAATTAGAACCTTTACCATTAACTAGCACCATTGGTTTGCGTTTATCCCATTGCGCCTTGTTTTCAAAACTGCTACCTTTGTTTGTCTCTGCTTTAATAGATAGATAGATAGATAGATAGATAGATAGATAGATAGATAGATAGATAGATAGATAGATAGATAGATAGATAGATAGATAGATAGATAGATAGATAGATAGATAGATAGATAGATAGATAGATAGATAGATAGATAGATAGATAGATAACTTAAGTTAAGTCAATTAAGCTGACTCAAAATTTTTGTCTGTTTACTGTACTTCTCCTTTTCTTCTGGATTACTGAAAGCTATCTGCAGTTTCTCTGCCACTATTACTAAAATAATAATTATAATATTAAATAATAACAATAATAGTCATTATTATTATTACTGCGGTGGGTTGGCACCCTGCCCGGGATTGGTTCCTGCCTTGTGCCCTGTGTTGGCTGGGATTGGCTCCAGCAGACCCCCGTGACCCTGTGTTCGGATTCAGCAGGTTGGAAAATGGATGGATGGATGGATGGTGAAATAATATGGAACTTTTGCGCTCATGTGTATCTAAGGGAGTTGCAGCCATTCATCCAAGTATTAATTGAAACCATTCATTCACTTACTCAATTCGCTTAAGCCATCTTTAGGGTAGCAGGGGACTTGAGCCTCTCCTGGCATCTATTATGAGAAGTGTAATGTATAACTTTCTTACCAAGTACGTGCCGAGCATGTCTTTAATATATATATAGATATATATATATACTGTATATATATATATATATATATATATATATATATATATATATATATATATATATATATATATATATTTATATATATATTTATATATATGGTTAGTATTTCAGAAGTTTCATCAAAATAGTGACCCACTATAAGAATGGGAATAGCTAAGGACCAAGAAGAAAAATATAATTTTACGTTGATAACAATTTTAATTAACTATTCTGTATTACTTATCATTACAGTAAGTAATCTAAAGAAAGCTGTAATTACTGATGCGCACTATTCTGCTTTATGTACAAAATAGTGACGAATTATATACTGTAGAATCTACAGTATATAGATTATCTAGAGTGTAGATAAAAACTTTAATTTAGAAAAATGCATGTTTAAGTAGCTCCAGTAGGCAACTTTGAGTATGTTTGATTGATGAATGGCTTTTGTGATTGGGGTGGATTAGTTTTCTTTTGAAATCTACAGTCAAAAGAGGACAACACTAAAGAATGCACAGAATCGTTTTACACTTATCTACTCGTCTTAATGTTATTTTTGTTTGCTTACTGCTCTTAACCCCGCTGACTTATGAAATATCTGCTGAAGGACATTTATGAACATTTTTTAAATGGTAGATATATCTTATTCCATAGAGCACTGTATTTGCCGTTGAAATAAGTATTTAAAAAAAATGATATTTTGGGATTATATGCCTGGCCACCTGCAGTCATATATAGGGGTAAGGGAGGGAGGGGGATTCAATTGGGTCGGATGGAAGGAAATATAGAAATAAATAAATAAATAAAACTAAACCGTAAGTAAGAATTTCCTATTTATTTGTCTGTTAGCATGCCGGATAAAATATTTTCAGCTTTCCATGTGTTTTTGGCCTCGTGTGAAAGTTCGGATTTTTTGGCAGAGTACAGTGTGCAAGTCTTTCTCGTAAGGCTGTAAGAGTCTCGCTGCTGTTTATTTCCTTTCAGCCTGGGAAGTGCCGATGCATGAAAAGACTGGAATTTGGTATTATAAGCAGCAGGAAGAAAACACACCGAAAAAAAAAAAAGAATCTAGAATGCTGAACCGTTGGGGGCCTTTGAAAGCTAGACCACGAATATGTCTGCTATCCACCCCTACTCGTTTTGTTGATGATTTGGAATTCTGATTTAATACACATGTTTAAATTATAAAGAGTAATTTAATTCAAAGTAAAATAATAAAAAATAGGAATTTTCACGTATTTCAAAAAGCGAATGTATACTGTACAGATAGATAGATAGATAGATAGATAGATAGATAGATAGATAGATAGATAGATAGATAGATAGATAGATAGATAGATACCAATTAAAACAAAAAAAATGCCAATTTTTACAACCATGAGAGTAGATAAATATGGCTGTTTTTTAGCGAAAGATGAAAGCCAACAATAGACCCACCTTCGTCAGATTTTCAGTGACCGGTTTATACGGATGCCTTGCTCACGTTTACTATTCGGTAATGTCTGTTGGTATGTTTACATTTTACTGCTACAATTTCAAGTTTAATCTATTCCATAGCACTGCATCTTTTTAACACAGAGATCTACGTGTAAACGTCGTCGAAAAAAGTAATGAAGGCACAAAACTTTGGCGAATCTTTGTGAAAAAAAGTTAGACAGTAGCTTGATAGTAAAACCAATTACGGAATCTCTTCTGATCCGGGTCCGCTAAAGAAACTCGACTAAAAATTCTTAGATAAATAAAGTACCACAGCGCTTTGCTCTTTGCCTAAGAGAAAACATAACGTTCAGCTTTTGTGGCGTTTTTATTATTATTATTATTATTATTATTATTATTATTATTATTATTATTATTATTATTGATATTGATATCCTATACGGCATGCAGTGAAGTAGAGTGTCAAATAAAGTGTTATATGACCACGTGAAGACGACACAGTACCGTCTGCTTTCAGTCTAGACAATTTTTGAACAAAACTCTTGCCCTATTTCTAAAACGACAGTTCCTGGGCTTTTCGTCACTCTTCCCTTTCATTTAGACTGTCTTGAATTATTTGTTTAATTTGATAAAATGATGTTTCAAATTCACGGCTGTGCTTCCTTTTCGTTATTTTTCTTATATTTGGTGTATGTGGCCACATAAGGATCACGCATAATGACATAAAAGATATGAGATATTCAGCAGTAATGCAAACTCTTGGCAAATGACGTGCTTAAGTAACTGTCTCTGTGAACTTAGTATTTAACCACAAGTTTTGTTACAGAGTATAACTGGTATTTCATTAATACATTGGTGTGAATGGAAAACAGTAAAAGGAAAAAAATGCTTCTCCAGCCTTAGCAATCCATGGCTAATAGTATGTCTCCGTGCAATTAGACTACAAAATGGCACTAAGAATAGCGACAGTTACCTGAGTTCGGAATTTTTCAAACTGAATAAATAATTTTTATACTACAATGAGATGCTGCGGAGCTACACATTTGGGATTCCTATGGGACATCATGAGGTTATTACACGGGAAGTGTGAAATAATTGGTAATAGTGCGTTATTGAGGCTTATTTCAATTCTTCGTAAATGAGAAAATGAGTAAAATACTGCAGTGCTGATATACTTGTCTGATCGTTATTAAACATCTCTTATTAAACCTTGAAGCCTGAAGAAACCTGCTAACATATTAATACCTGCATATTAGTAAATTAGGCTTAGGAATTCATTTCAAATTTACTTATTTTAAACACAACAGTTTGAAAATTCAGTTTTAATTTGGGTAAATCAGATCTTTTAGCGAAGGATGTGCAGAAATTGAGGTTGACAAAAAAGTTATGTTTAAGTTGATTATCTTATATACAAGTTTATTCGTGACAAAATTCTAATCTATCTATCTATCTATCTATCTATCTATCTATCTATCTATCTATCTATCTATCTATCTATTATTATTATTATTGCAGAAGAAATCTTTTGACCACTTTCGCATTTAAATCCCAATTAGACTAAAAAATAGATAGATAGATAGATAGATAGATAGATAGATAGATAGATAGATAGATAGATAGATAGATAGATAGATAGATAGATTCATTGACATTTTCTTTCTTTCTTTCTTTCTTTCTTTCTTTCTTTCTACACGCCTATACTCCCCCACACTCCGAACACATTCGTATCTAATTATTGCATTGCACTGATTTTACCAAAGTGAAAGTTATTTACAATTAATCCCGAGCAATCATCTTATAAAGAAACATAATAATAATAATAATAATAATAATAATAATAATAATAATAATAATATAAAACACATATTGCAAAATAACAATAAAAACAATAATCTTAAGGTTGATTTTTTAAAAATTGTATACTTAGCGGGGTTCCTCTCGTAGATATAATGTGTTTCTCAGCCTAATGAATCCTGTCATTATCCAGCTGAAAATTACAAAGCAGCTTCACCCTTCAGACCTCACCTCATATTTAATGTTTTAATGATATAATTTAAAGTGGTGAGTATCGATACATCGTGGATTTGTATTTGCTAACTGGTATGCATAGATAAAGCATAACGTACATCAGGACATCACCCGGGTGTAATTGAAGCCGTAAATTTAAACTGAAGCTTCCTGGAGTGTAATGTATTTGTATAGAGGACCTATCATGCAATAAATCTGCTGTATACCAAGTATCCTCTACAAGAGTTTATGTGGGAAATATACAGCTGCGCAAAATGAAATGGGCAAGATAGATAGATAGATAGATAGATAGATAGATAGATAGATAGATAGATAGATAGATAGATAGATAGATAGATAGATAGATAGATAGATAGATAGATAGATAGATAGATAGATAGATAGATAGATAGATAGATAGGGAAAATAACTCAAATATACAAGAATAATGTTTAAGAAAATAGGTTTTATATATAAAATGTAAAATAGCTAACAAAAGAAACGTCTGAAAATGGGAAATGGACCATCTCAGACTATTTTTAATTCTGTGTAATTGCTCGTATGTACACGCAACGAATTATCGCTCATTTTCTTTCAATGAGTTTTAACTGAAAGTATTTCCACTGTGTATTTAAAACCCCCTTTCACAATGCTTTTATATTGAATTTAAAATACACAAACGCTAATCGAATTGTTTGGGCCGTCTCGATAGGCACATTCCATGTTGCCGATCTTAACTGAAGTTTTCTTTTTTAATTAAAAATTTGTGAATCATGTTGGGCTGTGCAGACTCTTATTTAAACATCTTTGTCACTGCGACCTAACATAATGCATTTATTAAACATTTACCTACTATCATTCTCTTTACTGCATATTCTATGACGTGACAAATTTAAGCAACCTCGTCGTTTATTCTGGGCTTGTGTGAGCATCAGATACCAGGAAAGAAGCTGTCTTGGGTGGGACACATACCCTTCGGTTTGGTTGGTAAATAAAAGTGTGAGTGCAGGCTCCATTTTTAACAACACAAGCAGTACTGGTTTTTTATTCGGTGTTTTTGATTTTGGTTGTTTTAAATTGTTTTGCTTAAGGATCATTTCATTTACACAAATCACCTTAAATACTATTCCAATTAATGTAATGATCCCCCACTGCCTAGTTTATACTATGCAGTATTTTATTATAATCTGTCACGTCGATAAATATCACAGCTTGTACAAACGCGTATACTACTTCACACGTCAGAAGCACACATAAGGCCTTAAAATGTTCACAGCAGTATATAAGAAAGTGTGTGTGTGTGTGTGTGTGTTTCCATGTATCTGTGTATTTATTGGTGTGTTTGTTTAAAAAACAAAATGTGTGCATATGATTTGTTAAAACGTGCTTTAATCTTTATTTCTTTTAAACAGATCTACTTTTATCAAGTAAATAACGTTAAGATAGGTTTTTTTTTATTGCGTTTTCCTACAAAGTAAGTATGACTACTAGTAAATACCAGTATAAAATGTACGTTTGCAAGATAAATATTTTAAGCAATACAGAGTTGTGTTCCAACATGAAATATATTAATCTGTGTCTCCTATTATATGCGCTGCTTCCACTTGAGACATATTCCAGTTATCCTGTTTCTACGTATTTTCAACATTCGTGTCAAAAGAACAAGAACAAGAAAAAGAAGAAGAGAAAAGACCATTAAATGAAAAAAAAAAACTATGCTTTCTTTCATTCTTAGCAGATTCCTGTTCTCTGTTGATGCTTCAGTTCATAGCTTCCTTGATTGTTTTAGGTTTGCATGTTAATTGGACTCTAGATGTGTGAAGTTCATTCTTGCCTGTCTAGACTCTAATTACGACTTTGTTTGTCTGGCTTTTACCTTGACCTTGGACTTCCTTCGAAGATACCATTTGCAAGAGCCTTCGAATTTGGCGCCTTCGGGGGGATTGACGAAAATGAAAACATATCTCGAAAACTGGACAAAAATGGCGGGTGTACGTCTTTATGCATTTCCTTTTCTTGAAATTAATTTATTTATCCAAAATAATATTTGATTTAAAATTGTAATAATTTGGCAAAGAATGTAAAAATGTGTTTAAGGGTTCTTTCTTTCTTTCTTTCTTTCTTCTCTATATCACCTCTCTAAAATATTCTTTTCAAATGAATATCATCTCTCTAAACATACATTTAAAGTTATTTTTTTTATTATTGTACATATTCATAAATCATTTATTCTTTGGCCGTGAATGCTGAAAAGTTAAGGTTCTTTCTTTCTTTCTTTCTTTCTTTCTTTCTTTCTTTCTTTCTTTCTTTCTTTCTTACATCTCTAAATATATATTCTACTGCGAAATCAGTGTCCATAATATGTTCTTGTAAACCCAACTACCACTGCTCTTTCTGATGAAATGTTCAAGTCTGCTAGACACGCTCTATCAACCATATGAATTTTAAGCGGCTATACTTATACGAGAAAGATATGTAAAACATTTAGAAGATAATATAATTTTCAAATAAAAAACTGAAGCTGTAAACTTGCTGTGCGATAAAAAGCCCGAAGACGTATTCCTGCATTTAAGAATGACTGTTTGGCGAAAATCAAACAGCCAATCACTTGCTACGTACTCTTTAAAAACATATAATATTGCGTTGAAAATACAAGGAAGTTATCGAGTAAAGAGGCTCTCAATAAAGAATAAAGTATATACACTTCTAAGCACACACATATATATAATATATGTGTGTATGTGTGTGTGTGTTCGTTTATGTGCGTGTGTGTATGTATATAATTGATAATTGTTTAATTAGTTATCACTTTGTTATTAGATTCTTGTAACCTAGGAAGTGTCACTACCTTGCATTTTGTGCTTTGCTTTTCACTTGTGGTGATCATTTTCATAAACTTGTCCTGTAACACTTGTCCTGATTATGTTGACCTCATTTGCTTTGAATAAAAGTCTGCTTAGCAAATATATGTAAAATATTTTTTTAATGTTTTTAATATAACATTAACATTTTAAGAGCTGGTGATCAAATGCAACATGTTTAAAAAATAAATTACATTTAACAAAATAATATATCGGTAGAAATTATCGCTTATATGTGATTCTCGCCACCGTTCTAACATCCATAAATATGTGACTTGCTCTATCTAAAATGAGAGTCCTAGTGTTGTAGTCATAGATAGATAGATAGATAGATAGATAGATAGATAGATAGATAGATAGATAGATAGATAGATAGATAGATAGATAGATAGATAGATAGATAGATAGTTTGCACCAAAACAGTTATTAAGGGTCACACACGTTTTCTATAATAAATTATAAACGTACGCAAATTACATTACATAAAATCAAAATAATAACAAAATCCTAGTTAATAAATGAACACAAGCTAAATGTGTATGCTATACTATACTGTTTTATATGCGCAAAATGCAGAAATTATAAGTAACTATGTCAATTTTACATTACATAAAATCAAAATAACATAAGATCCTAGTTAATAAGTGAACACAAGCTAAATGTGTATGCTATACTATACTGTTTTATATGCCCAAAATGCAGAAATTATCAGTAACTATATGTTCTCTTTTATTAATCTTTAATGCTTACGTTGCCGATTATTTTTCTTTTTCTTTCTCTCCGACGTCGTATCATTTCAGCGTATTTAAAGTTGTGTCTTGCGGGTAAGTTTTTTTTTTTTAATCTCTGATGTAATGTAATTAAAGAAAATATACATTTGAAGCATCACTGTGAACCCACAGTTTCAATGAAATTTATACGACAGAATGTAACGCTAAAGGCAAACACTGCATCACTATTAAAGAAAAAAAGATGAGCTGAAATAACGGAATCAACATTCGGCGCAAACGCATCTCTGGTAGCCATTGAAAAAAACGCAATCCATTTATTTTATTTTCTTATATATATATATATATATATATATATATATATATATATATATATATATATATATATATATATATATATACATACATCCCGTCGATTATTCCAGCAGTGCTCTCTATAAACGTGTAAGACACATGACAAAAACACTCTCAGTCTTATAACCAAGAAGGGTACGAAATCCTGCATTTTGTATATAACACGTTCATTCGCTTTCTTGTGCTCGCCTTCGATATACTATAAACGGTGTTATTTTTGGCATCGTACAGAATCCATATTTATTTAATTCTGGAAAGCTTCTCTTCAACATTTTCAGTGTCGGCTAAGCCCTCTAGCAACCCTGTCACTTTAAGGCCATCCCTTTAAGGTTTATTGTTTCTAAACCGATTTCAACCAATGGAATCATTTTCTTCAGCCCAAAGGTAATCGGCAAATACGATATAAACTGTTGTTAAAGGGATAAGATGTGCAAAGTCAGCTTCACCGTATTTTGAATATCACGTGTTCCCGGCTGGCTCTTAATGAACTGGGCACTTGGGTCTCTTTCGCGCATGCGCTTGTGTAAAAATGTGTTTGGAAATTGGGTGCTTGCTGGAGAAGTCGACTTTTAAAAAGCATCGGCAGACCGTGATATGACGACTTCGCTGGTTCTGCATCCACGCTGGGCGGATACCTTGATGTACGTGTATGAAAAAAGCCCGAATGAAAATAATCACAATAAAAACCAAGTCATGGAGGGAATAAGTGGGAATTGCCCAGCGAGTCATTGCAGGGAACTGATCTCTCACCCAGCTTTGGGTCGCCATTCCGGCAGCATAGCGGCTCATCAGGGTTCGGTTTATTCGGATATTTCATCTCCGGACGCGGGCAGGCAATGTCCGGCTCCCCAGACTTCTTCGAGTGCAACCCTGGGCTACGGATATCCGTTTGGGAGTCCTTATTACGGGTGCAGATTGTCACACACGCACAACGTGAACCTGCAGCAAAAGCCTTGCTCTTATCACCCGGCCGAAAAGTACTCTGAACCAAGCAACACTATTCCCACGGAAGAACTGTCATCCAGAGCAAAAGAGTTCACGTTTTACCCAAGTTTTGCCAGTTCCTACCAAGCTGTCCCTGGTTACTTAGACGTGTCCGTGGTTCCAGGTATAAGCACGCACCCGGAACCAAGGCATGAGGCTTTAATACCAATGGAAGGCTATCAGCATTGGGCTCTCTCCAACGGTTGGGATGGCCAGGTTTATTGCTCCAAAGAGCAAACGCAGTCCTCTCATCTGTGGAAGTCACCTTTTCCAGGTAGGAAATGGAATATTTTTTGTAGACGCCAGAAGGGAAATCGGGGGAGGACTCAAGAAATTAGAATGTAACTAATGAAAAAAAAAAAAATAAATAAATAAATAAATAATAATAATAATAATCAATAAGCAAGCTTTTCTCAATACGAAATATTCCAGGTGTAAACCTAATCCCAGTTATTCATAGTGTAAACTATTTACTGAACCAGTTTTTCTCTGAAACATGTGTATTTCTATATTTTTATTTAAATGTATTTCATATGACTAAGGTAAAAGAATATCTTCACTAAATTAAAGATAAAATTGTTATTTGTTTTATCCAACAACTTCTAATTATAGCATGCAGTTACGCACAAAGTCTAATTAAAAAGGTGTTACCATTTTGATCGGTTTGTCTAATTTATTATTACTTATACGATTATTTCTTCCCGCCAAAATTTTATAGAAGCTGAATTGAAACTCGAATGGTAATTTGGCAATTTTTAGGTAAAATAAGTCCTGTCAAATAGGAGGACAAAATCCCCTTACTTACACGGGCCAATTCAGACCAATCAGAAATAAGCAACCGTTTCGATATCAACGCAACTTGCAGGCGTGTAAAGACTTCACCACCTACCCAAGTGAAATTAAACAGATTAATTTAGGATACAGAAATCGTTGCAGGTTTAATTTTTGAGATATTACTCTTTAGTACTGCCATTTGAAAGAGCTGTGTAAATCAGACACGAGTTTAAAACGGTTCTTCTTGTCTGATCTGTAAAAGCAAAGCCATCTGTCATTCATTTAATCTGTTTTTAAACCAGAAAAAAACAATCGTCATAAAACAGTGGTCTTGGTGGATTCTAATCTTCAAAACAAAGATGACTTTACAGTCCAATGAAATCTTGGAAGAAGACGAAAGGTAATAGATTTGAGTGAATTCCCCAGGCTTTATATATATAGCTTTTCGCTAATTTTGTTTTCTATTTATAAAGTTTCTTAAAAGCGAGCATAAACTGGACACATGAACAAGCTGTATTCGTGTCATCACCTTTAACAGTCTCTTATTGTTATGACAGATGTCTGGTCACTTCAGCTGCTCAGTCAAGTACCAAAATTCGTGCACACATCAATGCACAGTAGTCACGCAAAAGTTCACTTGAACTTGCGCCTTTTATATTTTTGAATGCGCTGCTTTTTAAAGGCACCATATTGGTGGAAAAATGTCAGAACTTAACATTAGGGAGAGAAATGAATGTCTTGATCTGACTGGGGAAAAAATTGTAGTGCAACATCGTTCCCTAAACCGCACCGGTCTTAACACAGACTTACATTTACTGAGCGGTCGGATGGTGGCTCTCATGACTTCTGCAGTCATAATATTTACAGGAAAATCAAACACTGCAAGAATTAAAAGAATACTTTCATGATTTTCTGATTGTCAAAGCTGTTGTTATCCCACACTCTATCTATCTATCTATCTATCTATCTATCTATCTATCTATCTATCTATCTATCTTATATTAACACATTTATATAATTTCTTTTTGGAGTTCATTTAATCATTGGCACAACACATAACAGACATCATAAAAAAAGTGTAAATCCTAATAATGAAACATTAAAATGTGCACTTCTCTTTGTGAATATACGTGTTTGATTTTTTTTGGATAGTAAGCACACAACATACAATATATATTTAAAGGCTTTCCACATAGGTGTTTATATTTTAATTTTACATGAAACTTTTTGATATGGAAGAAAATCTGTACTTATGTAACATATTTTTCATAAAAATAATGGTGTGAATCAATGAAAATGTAATTTTATTTGAACAATACATACGCATGTGTTTACCTCAGCACACAAACAATAGTTAGATTATGTGGTCATACACCGCCCACTGTTTGGAAGAGTTGCTATTCTCTGACCCGGATCATTAATTTCTGAAATATCAATGCCCAGTTTCAAATATTTGTAGGTACTGTAGCATGTTTTGAAAAAAAAAGAACGCACACACACACACACACACACACATATTATATATATATAATATGTATATATATATGTATGTATGTAAGTATATATATATATATATATATATATATATATATATATATATATATATATATATATATATATATATATACATATATATATATATATATATATATATCCTAAAATAACCATGGAACACAAGTCATTCACATTCATATCCCTCTCCTTAACCAACATAAAAACAAATGTCTTTGCATTGATTACAGTAACCTGGCAGGCATAATGATTTCTCATTGTCAAATTCTTCAGTGTGTCAAGCTAGAGCATGAAATGCCAGTTTTGCTGTAAAATCTGGCACTCCCTAATTCCAATTATGAGAACTAGTCACGACCATATTGTATGTGAAATACTGTATCCATCAAAGAAGGCCTGTCAAGAGCCTGGCATTCTGTACACTGGCAACTCTATGATCCATATCAATAGATGTACTAATTGTTGGTGAGGAGTGCTGCATGGAGAGGACACAGTGTTGTGAATAACATACATACATACACACACACACACACACACACACACACACACACATACACATCTACATAAATTTAATACTCCTGAAACCACCTATCTATCTATCTATCTATCTATCTATCTATCTATCTATCTATCTATCTATCTATCTATCTATCTATCTATCTATCAAATAAATAAAAATGTTTCGCACTGCATTAATTGCATTCAACAATTTGTGAAATAAAATTTAAAAACATTTTGAAATAGAAAGTGCTAACAAAAATTCTGATATTTTACATATAAGAATAATGTAGGCACTGCAGTTTGCATTTATTATTATTCTTGCCAGATTCATTATTATCTAAGCTAGATGGCATTTTGATCTGAAACAATGTGTAATTTTTGCATTCAGAGCATCAAAATAAGAGATTTGAATAAATATGTGGATGCATTGTCATTTTATGACTATGAATACAATTGTTTAAAAAAATATAAAAATTGAGATCAGTATTCTCGTATTTTTGGGCAGATAGCCTTTAGCCATTTTTATTCTCTATCATCCCTAAAGATAAACTTAACTGATGAATTTTTAACTTATCATTAATTGTTAGAATATTTCTAATTTCTTAAACTCTTGTTTGCACATCATTCTGTAATTCAGATGTATGATCAAAAGACAACACAGGAATGATTGGTACCTCTTCTTTATATATGATTATAATATGACATATATTGATAAAGTAACACAAAGACAAATGCTAAAGATCCTCCATCTTTATAAATTCTATCTTTCTCTTAAATGTTAATATATAGAGAGCTTGCTCATCATAAATATTGAGCAGTTATTTATTTGTGGAAAAGAGAAAATGGTAGTGTAATTTTTAGTTGTAAACATCTTTCTTTCTTTCTTTCTTTCTTTCTTTCTTTCTTTCTTTCTTTCTTTCTTTGTCTTTCATTCTTCATTTCATTGTTATTTATATGTATATATCTGCTTACCCAGGGCACAGTTATATATATATATATATATATATATATATATATATATATATATATATATAATACTTTATTCTTATTTTTATTTTGTTAACTTTTGTTTTGTTTGTCAGAGCATTTGAATATTTCCAGTTCCATTGGCATGGCTGTATTTGCCACATACAGTATAGAGCTCTGATTGTATGTGGTGCCTATGTTATTTAGTATTATTATTTGCTATTATAATTTATTGTTTATATGTTTGTTACCATTAGTTGCTTTTTTAAATTATTAGTTACTATTAGTTACTGTTGTTGTCATTATTATTCCTTATTATTACCTTTTTATTGTCCACACGTTTTACTAATTTATATTACCTTTATTCTTTTTACTATGTTATTTTTTATTAATTTCAAACACCGTTTTTAATGCTGGGTACACGATTTTAAGAAAAGCCCATAATTACAAGGTATAAGGACTTACTTTTCTGAGCTGCCAGAATGGTGAGGCACGGACTGAAGTTAAAGGACTTTCAATGGCCAGAAGTATTTTGAGTTAGAACTTCAAATATTCCAAGTCACAAAACTTTTCATATGGCGAATAGGCAGCAAGGAAAATAAATCATATAAATAATAATGTCATAACTAATTATCAAACTTGTCCTAAAAGCGAAAAAGAAAATAAATTGAATTTTTTAAGTTAAGATATAAAAGGGCTTCTCGTTTTGAAGCGGTTTATAGGGGCCTTAAAACACACCTTTATAACAGCATGCATGGCTTTTGTACATTTGGGATATGGAATCCAAAATCTGCGGGATGCCGGGAGTGTAAGTGTCAGCCTACAGCTGTTTGCCTCTGTCTTCCAGATGTCGTGCCTCTGCAGCCCGAGGTGAGCAGTTACCGGCGAGGACGGAAGAAGCGGGTCCCTTATACAAAGATCCAGCTGAAGGAGTTGGAGAAGGAGTACGCCAGCAGCAAGTTCATCACCAAAGAGAAAAGGCGACGTATCTCAGCATCAACTAACCTCTCAGAACGTCAGGTCACGATTTGGTTTCAGAACCGACGTGTCAAAGAAAAGAAGTTCGTCAGTAAATCCAAATCATCTCACATGCACACCACTTGAGAACGGGTGCCTATATCTATTTAAACCGAACCCAAGAACACTCATCCTGAACCCCAAGATCCTACATGTAAACGTTTCACAATCAATATTTGTCTTTTCGTGAAAGCTATTTAAAAGCTAAAGAGACTGCTGCCCCTGTTGGTCGCTCTTTATCTTTCCTTTATGAATGTGAACAATCACTTACTTTTTTTTAAGCATTTGTATAAATATATAATTGTATATTAAAAAAAAAAAAAAACTTGTATGAAATACTTGTATACGTTTAAAAATGTGTGTCCAGTCTTAAATCTCTTTTTTTCATGCTGAGTTTTTATACCTCTTTTCCAGAAATTGGATAAATAAAAAATGACACATTCATATATTTGAGCTCCACACAGCGACGACAAGGCAATTTTATATAAGATGTTCGATTCACTTCAAACATCTCAGTCAAAACTTGTCAACGGAGAGATATAAGACTGCTAATGTCGAAATTGTACAGTATACAGTATGTCACAATGTCTGAATGTAGTCGACGTGGGACAAATTGATAATTTGAATATTGGTTTATTTCTATATCTTCCTCGAGGAATATTAGTATCTGTTTTTTTTGCAAAATGAAATAAGCATCCCAGAAATCGAATGACGTTGCTCATTAAAATGTAAGCATACCATGCTTTGCTCATTCCTAATAGTATATGACATCTTATCGCATTAAGACTGTTGCTTCTTCCTGCAAGCTGTGTCTTCATATTAATTGTCTTGACCGTGTATTGTGCTGTGGTGCTTGAATTATGCATACTGAATGAGATCGTGTTTCTTATAAATAAAAGCAAACTTCAAGATTGTTAATTGATTTTGTTATGTATGTACGTACGTACGTATGTATATGTGTATGTATGTAACTTATGTTTGAATATCACTGGTCTATATTTGTCACAGAACAGCTTTGGGGTGTTTTAGAAGTCATGCTCATTTCATAGATTTAATCTGATTTTTTTTTTCACCCATAGTTTGTGTCTGTTTTAGCCTGTGTACATTTTTTAAATGAATTTCTTGGATTCTCAACTTGACCTTTATCCTCGGAAATCTTGGAGAGGTCAGCGACGAGCATGGCAAACGGTTTAATCAAAGCATTTCAGCAATGAAAAAGCGATACCAAGTCAAGTGGAGCTCCGGTAAGATTGGGAACTACTGGTTGGGCGCTAAACAGGAATTTTCTTGGGGGAAATACAGCAGAAATCTTTGTACTTTAGGTGAGACGCTCCCAGCATGTATAGCTACGTATATTGTTAATGGTAATCGTGTGCCGATTGTGTGATAGCAAAAGTGTGATTTGATATTTGAAATCAGTACGGAAAAATATCAAATTCCCTGATATTGATTCACGTGACAAATAAACCAATATGTGGTGCTAATCTGATTTTGCACATTCCAGCGTCAGTCCTATCAGGTTTACAGGCAATTTCAAATTGGCCACTTGTGGGTGGTATGTGTGGGCGCCCAGTCCCCTTTCAGGTTTGGCCACTGCCTTGTGATGCCACCGTGATCAAGCGGGGTTGTAACATTAATGTATATGTATTAAAATATATGGATCGATATATATATTATTTTCACAAAACGGAAGTGGTAAATCTGTAAGTGAAGCTCTTAGTGATCCATTTTTATCTTATTTTATTTTGTTTGTTATCTATTTATAATTTCAACTTCTTGAAAGTGTTTCGGCTTACCACATCCGTATTAAAGAAAGAAAGAAAGAAAGAAAGAAAGAAAGAAAGAAAGAAAGAAAGAAAGAAAGAAAGAAAGAAAGAAAGAAAGAAAGAAAGAAAGAAAGTTCTTTTTACTAGAAGTTACGATGCGGACGATAAACGGAGCAATCACTGGCGTAATGTATAACATCTGTTTAATGTATTTATGCGAAGATATATAAAATTGGAATGAATTTCACAATTTTTGTTAATTGCTTACTGATTTGAAAAAGCAGTACCAAGAGGGTTCAATAAAAATAACTTATTTCTTGTTTAGCCCAATTATCACACAAGGAATTCCTGAATTGGTTTTAACAGGCTCTATTTTTGACAGCCGCCAAGTCTTGACTCTCTAAGAAGACAAGAAAGAAACTCAAAAAAATAAATAAATAATAATAATGTAAAGAAAAAATGGAAGAAATCTTGGAACCGTCGATTTAAAGAAGAGACCCCCTTTCCAGGTAGGTTGGGCATGCAATGGGTGCCGAAAAACTGGGTAATACACTCGTACAAAAAAGAGCGTGCTCAATAACAAAAACGTTCAGTACATTACCTTTACGAAAAATAAAAAAGAAAATTGTATCATTGAAAAGCTGTGTTCTACACAGCACGTTATTTTCCCGACTAGCATTTATTTATTTATTTTTTATACAATTCGTTTAGTTTACATCCCGTCACTTGACACCACATTAAAAAACTTTCTAATATACATCGTTGTGCTCTTCAGTGTACCATGCGATGTGCTTCTGTCCCGTCCGGGTTTTGTTCCTGCATGACTTCACCCTTTTATACAATTCGGCCGTGTCTCCCTGATTCTCAACTTTTGCTGTCAAAACATAAACGTGTGTATATAGTTACATATTTGATCCTTACGTTCTCTAAAATACTTCTGTCATTACTGTAAATATAACACGCTTTCTAATAACCGTTTCGGAGAATCAATGAACACGTCAAATTATGCATTATTTTCATTACGTAATTCACCTAATCATGTTGTAGATGCTCGTACTTATTATTATTATTATTATTATTATTATTATTATTATTATTATTATTATGGTTACTTGCGTCCTATAATGTAACACAGCTGACGATTTCAGTCATGGAGTTATTATATGTAGATTGTTCTAATACATACTATAAATAACATAAAATACTGCACACTAAATACATTTCAAAAATAAAAAGTAATAATGTCAGTTCGTCAAAATAGGTTTTGACCTCAAAACGTTCTTCTCGAGTATTAGGCTATGGTAATCATACTTAATAAACATTTTAAGGTTCCTACACGACGACATTTGAGGTCCTATAAACGGGACGAGATCATAAAAGCCATTAAGAAAGAAAGAAAGAAAGAAAGAAAGAAAGAAAGAAAGAAAGAAAGAAAGAAAGAAAGAAAGAAAGAAAGAAAGAAAGAAAGAAAGAAAGAAAGAAAGAAAGAAAGAAAGCTGTTTTTAAATACAGTATTGAAACAACACTTAGCTTATATTTTATAAATCCGAATTAGCCAGATAATTTATAGTACTAGGGTGTTGTACCGTGTTAGCCATTATGAACGTAATGAGAAGTCAAGCAAAATAAAACTTTTTATATGCTCACTAAAAAGAAAGCTTGCATATTGTAATCTAGTTAACCAGATAATTTAGAATTCCAATGTGTTTTCTTCTCTTATATCAACACGCATAATATTACAGTATTTTTACATCTTTCCAAAAATATTTTGCTGCCATTTGTTGCCAAACTGAAATAAATGTATAAAGGTAAATCTCAGAAAGAAAGAAAGAAAGAAAGAAAGAAAGAAAGAAAGAAAGAAAGAAAGAAAGAAAGAAAGAAAGAAAGAAAGAAAAGATACTGGATTGAGATATGCCTGTTTGTATTATTCAGAAGGTACATTATTCTATAACAAATTAGAGGACATATACAATAAGTGAATGGGATTCGAGCGTATACCATTGGCCACACAGCGCACATTTAAGAAAGCTGCGTCCAGTCTATTCTGACTTTAAATGCAATATTCTACGTTTGTAAGGGCGCTGCCTTGAAAATGCTAAGTATTAGAGAAGAGGTTAAAGTACGAGCGAAACGTCACAAAAGACAAAGAGGAGAAATAGCGATGTTTAACCGAGTGTTTTTTTTTTCTTCTTCGTCTTTTCTGATGTCATTTCTGCGTTACCCTTGACCGTGACTATGCAGTCTGTGACCTTGACATCACAGAGGCTCATGCATAGTAAAGAGGCGCATGTGTGCTTCCTCTGGGGGTGGGGTAGGTAGGATGGTTTGGGTTACAGGAGGGAGGCTGAGAAAGTGGAGGAGGGGATTCCACAGCTAGAGACCCAAATTCCGCATTCTTTAAAACTCACGAGCAGGTCAAACAATCAAAGTGTCCAGACGGACAGCAAGGCTACTGTTTACAGACAAACAGGGTGCCATTCGCAAGTCTAGACAGGAGAGTTAATGGCGTGCCATAAACACATAAACGTCGGAAGTGGAGGGACCTTTTCTCCCTTTTATCATTGGAATCCTCGTCTGCTTCATAGGACTGACCAGCCCTTTTCTTCTTACTTGTAGAGAACTTAAATGCATCGTCCAGGTGTGTGAGGCCACTCTTTGTGTAGCAGTGCACCTGTTTCGGCATCTATCTATCTATCTATCTATCTATCTATCTATCTATCTATCTATCTATCTATCTATCTATCTATCTATCTATCTATCTATCATCTTATCACGTAATTTACCCTTGTATGATTTGAAAAGAAAAAGTGGAGAGAACATTTCTTACTCTAGAAATATATATTGTTACCTAGCATCTAAACCAATTTATTTAGTGCATTTATTACATGATGGCATTTACAGTGTATATATATACATATATATATATATATATATATATATATATATATATATATATATATATAGTGCATAGAAGCGTGTCAATGATCAAACTGTAACTATACAAACTTAACAATAAAACAGAATTTGCTTTCTCTGTAACACAAGCTGAAATCATTACAAATTCATAAGTCAATCATTCCATTAATAAGAGGCAGCCATTCTTCACTGAGCGAAAAAAGTCCCGTTTTACATATGAAACACACCTCAAACATTTGTAACAATTAAAACATAGTATCTATCTATCTATCTATCTATCTCTCTATCTATCTATCTATCTATCTATCTATCTATCTATCTATCTATCTATCTATCTATCTATCTATCTATCTATCTATCTATCTATCTGGCTGTCACATAATCTACCCTTCCACACTCTTAAAAATCCCAGTTCTTTAATGGGTTTTGTGGTTCTTTGTAGAACCTTGGCATGACCAAATACCATTTCATCCCAGGAAGGGTTACAGATATAGACAATCGCCTGTATTATTGTATGCAGCAATTTTTTTTCTCTCTTTTAAATGAGGATCTAATGGCATTTCACAAATCTGTTATCATTACTGTATGGAGCCTATACCTAAATAAATAAAGGGTCTTTATGGAACCTTCATGTGGATGCGTCTTTTGGGAACCAAAAAAGGGTTCCTCTATGGCATCGCTCTGAAGAACCACTCGGTTACATTTATCTTTGAGAGTGTAGAGTTTTAAAAGAAAAAGTGGACGCGGATGCTTTATTTCCTCCGGAGATGTGTCCAAAACAGTTATGTAGATGTTTATTTCCGACTGCATTTTGCCGTTTCATTTAAATAATGATCAAACTTTAATTTAATCCAGAAATTCAGCAAACAGAAGTGTCCCTGTAACACTGTCATTTGCACTAAAAAGAAGGCGATATAATTAACGACGTTTCATTTCAAAACAACAATTCAATTAAAAAGATGTAGACATGTTCCACTGATCTAAAAGTCCTGTTCAACTTACAACGACAGCTCTTTAACATTTGTAACAGTTAAACAAATAAAACTGAGTTACACAACACTTTAAATAATCAATTATATACCACAATCTATCTATCTATCTATCTATCTATCTATCTATCTATCTATCTATCTATCTATCTATCTATCTATCTATGTCTGTCTGTCTGTCTGTCTGTCGGTCTGTCTGTCTGTTCAGATTTCAACTCTTATACGTTTGCTTGTATAACCTCTGTTTCTTGAATTATTTACAGTGTTCTCCTTTAGTCCCGGGCCAATAATTATCTAATAAAACTGGATTATGTGGTGGAAAGCTGCGATGGGAAGGGGTTTGAGAACCTCTGGTGGTAGCAGCGTGGAAATAGCAGGAGGTGGGGCGAGTTTCGTGCATGCCAGTATTTGTGGAATGCAGTCACGAAAGAATACCTTGGCTTAAAATATGTTAAAAGTAGGTTGAACAGTGCGAAAATATGGAAACACGTTCTAATGTCTATATAATTTTTGTTCTAAACTTTCCATCCAGCTTTAGTTTTGATTTTATACTTTTCGCGGTGTACAAAACAAATATGTTAATTGAATGAAGTTCCTGTTACAGGTATATCATTACAATTTATATAAACAAGGACAAAAGTGCAGGAAGGATCTCATAATACCAAGTGATTAATTAATGTCTGAGCTCTATAAACATGCCTGTCGCAGAAAACAATAAAAATAACAAACCAATAGAATCTTTATTTGTTAAATAAAAAACACGGAGGCAAGAAAATACATTTATAGTTTTCAGCGTGTTTAGGCAGCAATGTGGCGCAGTGGTTACGGCTTTGGACTTCAAACCCTAAGGTTGTGGGTTCAAATTTCACCACTGACACTGTGTGACCCCGAGCAAGTCACTTGACGTGCCTGTTCTCCAAATGGAAAACCGAAAGAAATGTAACCAATTGAATCTCGGATGTTGTAAGTCGCTTTGGATAAAGGAGTCGACCAAATAAGTAAATGTAAACTGAAGACAAGCTTACAGCATGTTTTTACGCATATGTAATTTGTAAATCTATCTGTCTGTCTGTCTGTCTAAGTTCATGAAACAGATCTAATCCATGGAGTTCCAGTGCTATAAAGAAATGTATATATTAATTTTCACCGCAATTACAATTTTGCCGTAAATTTTGAACTAACAGATGGGTATTATTTTCCCTTTTATTAAATAGTTCGAAATATTAAATACATATAACAAAAAGAGGTTGCATTCAGAATTTTCAACCTCTTGATTAGTTTCTGTTTTAAAATGTTGCAACTAGAGCCTAAGTACGCATATAATTTGTAAATTTGTCATTTGTATCCAGTCTATCTATCTATCTATCTATCTATCTATCTATCTATCTATCTATCTATCTATCTATCTATCTATCGGCCGGAATGTATTACAGGTTGCATATTTTTCACGAAAACAAACGTTAAAACATTAAGCGCGGGTGTACGTTTTCAACCTGCACTGACATAAATCAACTAGGCATAAGTTTTAAAACTGTAATGATTAATACAACATAATGTTTATCGGTTCAATCTATCCTGATGATATTTGTTATCCAAAAATAAATATATTTGTCAAGATACCATTAAATAAAAATAACACGTTCTGTTTATATAGCGCCTTTCCCGTGCTCAAAACGCTTCACAAACAGTTTAACAGGTACAAAAAAAAAACAAAAAAAAAACGAAATAATAGCACAGAAGAAGATTCAATGAGTAACACTTGATACAAACTAATGTCACGCTTTGAACACCAAATAGTAGAATAATATATTTCAAACAGGAGGACGTTCTCAATTAGAATAAGAATTCATGGAAGCACAATTAAAGTGGTACTAACTTAACACTCTCTCGTCATCTTAGTTTGGTCGTCAGTTGATTTTAATGTTCAGATATCCTATAATTTCGCTATTTATATATACAATCTTCGCATTGGTTATTTTAATTCTTAATTATATTTTAGTGTTTGTGTTCAATTTTGATGTATAATCGCAAATGTACTAGCAGTAGTAGTAGTAGTAGTAGCAGTTGGGTTATTATTATTATTTTTTTTATGTATTTGTTTATTTATTCTTTTTTTTTTTTGCTTTTACTAATTGTAGTTAGTATATACAATGATTAAGAGAAATACATTATATATGTAATGTAATATAATAGAATCAATAATATACACAATGAAATGTAATACAATAGAATCAATACAATATATACAATTTAAAAAAACTGGTACAAACAGGCATATGTAAAAGTCAACTGTTGAAGGTTAATAGATATACTGCAGATATCAGCTTTGGTGTATAAATAAATCGTCCAATGCGATTAAGAAGAAAAGCGCACGTTAGGAATATACTGT